>NW_027436576.1:0-37772 GCF_031877795.1 Strix aluco
TTATGTGTGTGCCCCCCCCGCTGCATTCCTCCCCGCTGGCATTGCCTAATTTATCCCAAAAGAGCCGGGTTTCGGGGCGGGGGGGGGGGGGGGGGGGCGGGAACGCCCCAGGGGCGCCGAGGGGACCCCAGGCGGCCCGGCCCGCCTCCTGCTCCTCCTCCTCCTCCTCCTCCTCCTCCCGGCCAGGCCATCTTTGGCCATGGGAAAGAGCTGAAGGGAGCGCGCGGGGGCCACGTGCGCTGGGGGGGCCTTGGGGGGGGGCCCTGCGGGGACCCCAACTGTCCCCCAAGGGTCCCCAAGGGGGGACACGAGTGTGTGTGTGTGTCTCCCCCCCCCGTTCTCCCCGCGAGCGAAGCTGGTGCGAGCGCGCACACGAGCGTGCAAGAGCGCGGGGTGCGAGCAGGGGGGGGCCGGGTGTGCGTGTGAGTGCACACGCGTGTGCGTGGCCCCCCCCCGACTCCCCACCCTTCCCCCCCAGGCCTGACGATCTTATCGCACATTCCTGCTGCGCCCTCGCCCCCCCCCCCCCCCAACATTAACCCTTCGCAGACCTCGGGGGGGGCGGGGGGGGGGCACCCCACCACCACCACCCCACCCCCGCCAGACACACACACACACCCCCCCCGTGGGAGTGGGTGGACCCTCCCCTGCATTTTTTTTTAGGGGGCGGCACATTCCTCAGCATCCCGGGGGGGGGGATAGTGGGGGTGCTACCCCATCAGGGTGTCCCCAAATCCCCCCTGTCCCATAGCGGAATGGGTTTGGGGGGGGAGGGTGTAAAGTGGGGACCCCCCCCCCCCCCAGGCCTTCTCCGTCCCCACCAGCCCCCCCCCGAGACGTGGGTGAGAGCCCCACGGAGGAGGGGGGGGGCAGCCCTGCCAGCATGGCCCCGAGCAACAAGGCCCCCTCTGTTCTCAGCCCCGGCACCGTCCCAGCCCCAAACCACCCCCCTGCCCCCCCCCCGCCACGGGGGGGGGGCCCCCCATATCGCCACCAGCCCCCCTACCCGGCTTAGGGACCCCCTCCTCAAATAGGGGGTGCCCTGCCCCACGGCGCAAACCCACCCTGCACCTTCATGGGGGGCACCCAGAGGTGTCACCCCCCCCCTCCCCCGCACCCCACCTGGGTGTGGCCCCCCCGCCCCAGGGCACCCCCAGACACAGCCCCCCCCCGGGGGGGGAATTTTGGGGAGAGTTATTTTTAGGGTGGCCGGCGCCACCCGTCACCCTTTAAATTTAGCCCGGGGCAGGAGAGGGGGATGGGGGGTGCGGGGGGGGGGGCAGCACCCCAAAAGCTGGACGCGCCCCTATACGTGGCCGCCACCCAAGGGCGAGGGGGGGGCAGTGGGGGTCCCGGGGGGGGCACAGCTCGACCCCCAGGGTCACGGGCACATGGGTGGCTTTGGGGGATGATGGGGACCCCTCACCCCGGAGCCTGGGGGACCCCAATTCCCTGAGGGGACGGGGCAATGGGGACCCCGCGTGCCCCTGGTCCCTGGGGGGGGGGGGGGGGGCCCCAGTCCCTTGAGGCAATGGGGACACCACACACCCCGGGTTCATGGGGGACCCCAATTCCCAGGCGGGACAGGGCATGCGGATGGGAACCCCACCTCTCTCCCTGATGCCCGGGGGGGGGACCCCCCAATTACCTTTGGGGGGCCAGGGCCGGGGGCTGGGGTCCCCACATGCCCCCGGTACGGGGGGGGGGACGGGACGGGACACCCCCAATCCCTTAGGGACTGGGGCAGGGTGCCCAGGGACCCCGCATTCCGCCGGTCCGGGGGGGGGACGGACCCCAATCCCTTAGGGGATGGCGACCCCACCTCTCCTTGGTGGCCCGGGGGGACCCCAATTCCCCGACGGGACAGGGCAGGATGCTGGGGGTCCCTGTGCCCCCTCAGTACCCGCGGAGGGTGCCGGGGGGGGGGGGAACCCCGATTCCCTTATCGACCCGAGCACGGTACCGGGGACCTCCGCTCCGCTCGGGGCGGGGGGGGGGGGGGGAAGGGGGGACCCCAGTTCCCTCCAGGCACAGCGCAACCCCCCCAACTCCTTCAGGGGGACCCCAACTCCTTCAAAGGACCCCAACTCCGCGGAAGGATCCCAAATCCGGGAGGGGGGGGACGGGGGGGGGACGGGACCCACGACACCCAAGTCCTTTAAGGGACCCCCAACCCCTCTAGGGGACCCCAACTCCTTTCGGGACACCCCCGGGGCCCCGGGGACGGGGGGGTCACTCACTCCGAGGAGGGTTCCCAGCAGCAGGAGGGCGCCCAGCGCCGCCGCTCCCCCCGGCCCCATCGCCCCGCTCCGGCCCCGCCGCTCGCGCTCCCGGCCCGGCTCCGCTCCGCGCCGCGCCCCGCCCCGGGGCCGCCCCTCTCCCGCCCCCCGCCGCCGCGTGGGGAGGGGCCACCCGGGAGAGCGCCCCCGGGGGGGGAACGGGGGGGCACCTCTGGGAAGTGGCACGGGGACACGGGGGGGCGTGGGGACACCGGGGGGCACCTCTGGAAGTTGCATGGGGACACGGGGGACATGGGGACACCTCTGGGAACTTTGATGGGGACACGGGGGGCATGGGGACACCGGGGGGACACCTCTGGGAACGTTGACGGGGACACGGGGGGGCGTGGGGACACCGGGGGACACCTCTGGGAACTTTGATGGGGACACGGGGGGCGTGGGGACACCGGGGCACATTCTCTGGGAACTTTGATGGGGACACGGGGGGCGTGGGGACACCGGGGGACACCTCTGGGAACTTTAATGGGGACACGGGGGGGCGTGGGGACACCGGGGGACGCCTCTGGGAACTTTGAGGGGGACACGGGGGGGCGTGGGGACACCGGGGGGCACCTCTGGGAACTTTGAGGGGGATATGGGGAGGCATGGGGACACCAGGGGACACCTCTGGGAATGTGTGATGGGGACACGGGGGCACGTGGGGACACCGGGGGACACATCTGGGAACGTTGATGGGGACACGGGGGGGGGCATGAGAATGCCGTGGGGGGACAGGGGACACCGCTGGGTACTTCCACGGGGGACACAGTGGTGCGTGGGGACACAGGGGACACCTCCGTGCATGACCGCGGGGGGCTCGGGGGGGGCGTGGGGACGCCGTGGGGGGACACAGGAGGGACCCTCTGTGAACTTTGGGGACACAGGGACACGCGGGGACACCGGGACGTAGCTCTGTGCATGCACACGGGGACACGGGGGGGGGCGTGGGGACACCGGGGGGGTGCCTGGGGGGGCACCCCTGGGAGCTTCCACGGAGACACGGGGGTGACACGAGTGCCCCCGTGGGACCCTGCAGCCCGCGGGCACATGGGGCAGTATGGGGGCTATAGGGGCACAGGGGGTTATAGGGTTTATGGGGAGCACCAGGGGTGGGGGGGGGTATGGGGGCTGCGGGGGTACAGGGGGGGTTATAGGGGACTGTGGGGGGCACCAATGACAGGGGGGTATGGGGGCTATAGGGGACAGAGGGGGGTTATAGGGGCTGTGGGGGGCACCAGGGGTGGGGGGGTTATGGGGGCTATAGGGGACACAGGGGGGGGTTATAGGGACTGTGGGGGACACTAATGACAGGGGGGGTTATGGGGGCTATAGGGGACACAGGGGGGGGTTATAGGGGGACTGATGTGGGGGGCACCAATGACAGGGGGGTATGGGGGCTATAGGGGACACAGGGGGGGTTATAGGGACTGTGGGGGGCACCAATGACACGGGGGGTTATGGGGGCTATAGGGGACACAGGGGGGGTGATAGGGGCTGTGGGGGGCACCAGGGGCGGGGGGGTTATGGGGGCTATAGGGGACACAGGGGGGGTGATAGGGACTGTGGGGGGCACCAGGGGCGGGGGGGGTTATGGGGGATATAGGGGCACAGGGGGGTATAGGGGCTATGGGAGGGTACCAGTGACAGGGGGGGTATGGGGGCTATAGGGAACACACGGGGCGCTATTTGGACTATGGGGGGCACCAGTGCCGGAGGGGGTATGGGGGCTATAGGGGTACAGGGGGGTTATTGGAACTGTGGGGGGCACCAGGGGCAGGGGGATATGGGGGCTATAGGGGACACAGGAGGGGTTATAGGGGCTGTGGGGGGCACCAGGGGTGGGGGTGTATGGGGGCTATAGGGGTACAGGAGGGGTTATAGGGGTTATGGGGGCACCAGGGGCAGGGGGGATATGGGGGCTATAGGGGACACAGGGGGGGTTATAGGGACTGTGGGGGGGCACAGGGGCGATGGGGTCCGGGAGGGGGGATATATAAGGCACTGAGTCCATGGGGGGTATAGGGGCCATAGAGGCCATATGGGGACACCAGGGACGTGGGGCAGTATGGGGGACACAGCAGGGATTATAGGGACTGTGGGGGGCACGAGGGGCAGGGGGGGGTATGGGGGCTATAGGGATACAGGGGGGGTTATAGGGGCTATGGGAGGTACCAGTGACAGGGGGGGGTATGGGGCTATAGGGGTACAGGGGGGTTATAGGGGCTATGGGGAAGGTACCAGTGATGGGGGGCGTATGGGGGCTATAAGGGACACACGGGGCATTATTTGGACTATGGGGGCACCAGTGCAGGGGCTGTATGGAGGCTATAGGGGTACAGGGGAGTTATAGAGGCTATGGGGGGCACCAGGGGTGGGGGGGGTATGGGGGTTATGGGGGTACAGGGGGGGTTATAGGGGCTGTGGCGGGCACCAGGGGCAGGGGGATATGGGGGCTATAGAGGTACAGGGGGGTTTTATAGGACTATGGGGGGCACCAGTCGCAGGGGGGCTATAGGGGACGCAGGGGGGCTTATAGGGGCCATGGGGTCTATGGGCACAGGGCTCTATAGGGTCTCCGCGCCGGGGGCGGCTGGCGGGGTGCTGGGTGCCACGTCCCCCCCAAGGCCGAGGTTAATGTTTAACCCCCCCACCCCTCGCCCCCCCCCCAGCACCCAGGTGGGCACCGGGTGCCCGTTCCCAGGGGTGCCCTTGGGTGCCCTCGATACCGGGGGGGATTTAAGGCCGGCAGCCACCCCTGGGTGCCCTGACTGAGCAGGACCACGATGCTGAGCCTCCTCCTGCTGCTGGTGGCCGGTGGTAAGGTGTCCCCCCCCCAACCCGTGTCCCCGAGCCCCCCCACCCGTGCCCCCAACCTCGGGGGGGGTGACAGGTGCCCAGTGGGTGACAGGTGCCCTGTCCCGCAGGCAGCCGGGCCGCGGTGCTGCCGGACTCACGGGTGGTCAACGGGGAGGATGCCAAACCCTATAGCTGCCCTGGCAGGTGAGTGGGCAGGGGGATTTGGGGGGGTGGGGGGGCATCACACCTGCGGCGGCTCCCTCATCGCGCTCCGACTGGGTGATGACGGCTGCGCACTGCATCTCGTGAGGGACCCCCCCCCGAGACCCACGGCGGGTGCTGGGGGGGCGGGTGGGGTGCTGAGGGAGTGGGGTGCAAGGTGCAGGATGTGTGTAGGGTGCCGGAGGGGTTCGTGGGGGGTACAGGGTGAAGGGATGGGTGCATGGAGAGGATGGAGGGTGCAGGGAGGACGGGGTGGGTGGCAGGAGGGGTGCAGGGGGGTACAGGGGGATGTGGGGTGCAGGAGGGGGTGCAAGGGGGTGCAGGGAATGGTGTGGTGGGGTGCTGGGTGCATAGAGATTGTGCAGGGATGGGTGCAGGTAGCGGACAGGGGTGCAGGGGGTAGAGGGTGCATGGAGGTTGTGCTGGGTGCAGGGTGGGTGCAGGGGTGATGTAGAGTGCAGGATGGGTGCAGGGAGGGGTGCAGGGTGCAAGATGGGTGCATGGAGGGGGTGCAGGGTGCATGGAGGGGTTGCTGGGTGCATGGAGAGGGTGCAGAGAGGGGTGCAGGGCTGATGTACAGTGCAGAATGGGTGCAGGGATGGGGTGCTGTGTGCATGGAGAGGGTACAGGGTGCAGGAGTGGGGTGCTGGGTGTATGGAGGGGGTGCAGGGTGCATGGAAGGGGTGCTGGGTGCAAGATGGGTGCAGGGATGGGGTGCTGGGTGCATGGAGAGGATGCTGGGTGCAGGGAGGGGTGCAAGGGGTGATATACTGTGCAGGATGGGTGCATGGTGCACGAAGGGGGTGCTGGGTGCAATATGAGTGCCCAGAGGGGGTGTAGGGTACAGGGAGGGGGGTGCTGGGTGCATGGAAGGGGTACAGAGTGCAGGAATGGGGTGCAGGGTGCATGGATGGGGTGCTGGGAGATATATTGTGCAAGATGCAGGCAGGGATGGGGTGCTGGGTGCATGGAGACGATGCTGGGTGCCGGGATGGGGTGCAGGGGGTGATACACTGTGCAGGATGGGTGCAGGGAGGGGATTCTGGGTGCATGGAGGGGGTGCAGGGTGCTGGGTGCAGGGAGGGGTGCAGGAAGGCTGCAGCACCCCGGGGTGCCAGCGGGCGCAGTGTCCCCTGACGTCCCCGTTCCCCGGGCAGCTCCTCGCGCACCTACGACGGTGGTGCTGGGCGAGTACGACATGGGTGCTGGGGAGGGCCCCGAGCAGCGCATCCCCGTGGACCCCGCCGACATCTTCGTCCACCCCCAAATGGCGAAGCTCCTGCGTGGCCTGCGGGTGAGCACGGTCCCTGGGCGGGGTGGGGGGCGTTGGGGACACTGTCCCCAAGAGGCCTCCCCCACCCTGTGACACGTGTCCCTGCGTGGTGGCAGCAATGACATCGCCCTGCTGAAGCTGCAGCGCCCGGCGGTGCTCAACACCCAGGTGCAAGACGGGGCGGCTGCCGCCGGCGGGGCACCATCCTGCCCAATGGGTACCCCTGTTACCTGAGCGGAGCTGGGGGCGGCTGGCCAGTGCGTCTGGGGGGGACACGGGGAGGGACGGAGGGAGGGGGAGATGGTTGGGAGATGGAGGAATGGTTGGGTGGAGGGTGGGAGATGGTGGGGAGATGGATGGGGAGGTGGATGGGGAGATGGTGGGGAGATGGAGGAGATGGTTGGAGGAAGGGAGGGAGGAGGAGAGAGAGGGATAGTTGAATGGATGGAGGGATGGAGGGATGGAGGGATGGTTGGGGAGATGGGGAGAGGGGATGAGGGGGTGGATGGGGTAGATGGGGGAATGGAAGGATGGAGAAAGGATGGATGAGGTGAAGGAGGGAATGATGAAGGACTGGAAGGCTTGAAGGATGCGGCGATGAAGGGAGGGAGGGAGGGAGGAGAGGATGGATGAGATGGATGGATGATGGATGGATGGATGGATGGATGATGGATGGAATGGATGGATGGATGGATGGATGGATGAGGGATGGATGAGGGATGGAGGGATGGATGGAGGAGGGAGGGATGGATGGATATGGGATGGATGGATGAGGGAGGGAGGGATGGATGGATGGAGGATGGAATGGATGGGTGGATGGATGGATGAGGGGATGGAGGGATGATGGATGGAGGGAGAGAGGGATGGATGGATATGGGATGGATGGATGATGGATGGATGGGTAGATGGATGATGGGTGGATGGATTGGATGGATGGATGATGGATGGATGATGGGTGGATGGATGGGTGGTTGGATGGTGGATGGATGATGGATGGATGGGTGGATGGATGATGGGTGGATGATGGATGGATGATGGATGGATGGATGGATGGATGATAGATGGATGATGGGTGGATGGATGGATGGATGGATGGATGGATGGATGGATGGATGATGATGGATGGATGATGGGTGGATGGATGGATGGATGTGTGGATGGATGTGTGGATGGATGGGTGGATGGATGATGGGTGGATGGGTGGATGGATGGATGATGGATGGATGATGGGTGGATGATGGGTGGATGGATGATGGGTGGATGATGGGTGTGATGATGGGTGGATGGATGGGTGGATGGATGGATGGATGTGTGGATGGATGGGTGGGATGGATGATGGGTGGATGGATGATGGGTGGATGGATGATGGGTGGATGGGATGGGTGGATGTGTGGATGGATGGGTGGATGGGTGGGTGGTGATGGATGATGGGTGGATGGATGATGGGTGGATGGGTGGGTGGATGTGTGGGTGGATGTGTGGATGGATGGGTGGATGGATGATGGGTGGATGGGTGGGTGGATGGGTGGGTGGATGGATGGCCAGCTGGCCGGAATGGCCATGGCCAGTCAGGGCCAGCAGCAGGGCAACCAGCACAGCCCCCCCCCGGCCCCCCTAACGCCCGGCTGGCAGCGGGGGGGGGCGCTGCCCGATCGGCTGCAGCAGGCGCTGCTGCCCGTGGTGGACTACGAGCACTGCACCCAGCCCGACTGGTGGGGCGCCCCTGGCCATCCGCCGCACCATGATCTGCGCCGGCGGCGCCGAGAAGGCCGGCTGCAACGTGAGTGCCACGCCAGGCCTTGGGGGGGGGGGGGGGGGGGGGACACACCAGGACCCCCACGCCGGCGCTGACCCCCCCCCTCCGCTCCATCCTGTACCCCAGGGCGACTCGGGGGGTCCCCTGAACTGCCAGGCGGCTGACGGGCACTGGGAGGTGCACGGCATCGCCAGCTTCGTCTCGGGGCTGGGCTGCAACGCGCCCAAGAAGCCGACGGTCTTCACCCGCGTCTCCGCCTTCGAGGACTGGATCGCTGAGGTGGGGGACAGGGGGCAACGGGGTGCTGGGGTGCCAGGATGTCAGGGTGCTGGGGCACCAGGGGACAAGGGTGCCAGGGTGTCAAGGTGTCAGGGTGCTCAGGGTGCTGGGGCACCATGGTGCCAGAGTGTTGGGGTACTGGGGGTGCCATGGTGCCAGGGTATCAGGGTGCTGGGGGGCACCAGGGGACTAGGGGTGCCAGGGTGTCAAGGTGTCAGGGTGCTCAGGGTGCTGGGGTGCCTGAGCAATGGGGTGCCATAGGTGCCAGGGTGTTGGGGTGCTGGGGTACCAGGGTGTTAGGGTGCTGAGCAATGGAGTGCCAGGGTGTGGGGTGCTGGGGGTACCGGGGGTACTAGGGTGCTGGGGCACCAGGGTGCTGAGCAATGGGGGTGCCATGGTGCCAGGGTGTTGGGGTGCTGAGGCAACCAGGGTGCTGAGCAATGGGCAAGGGTGCCATGGTGCCAGGGTGTTGGGGTGCTGAGGCACCAGGGTGCTGAGCAATGGGGTGCCATGGTGCCAGGGTGTTGGGGGTGCTGGGGGTACCAGGGTGCTGCTGGGGTGCCCTGAGCAGCTTCTCCCTTCCAGACCATGAGCCAGAACTGAGCGCAGGCGACAGCGGCGACAGCGACCTCCCGGCCCGGCATCGGGCAAAATAAACCCAGAGCGCTGGGCAACCAGACGTGTCCCTGTGCTGGGGTGGGGGCACGCGCAGTGGGGTGGCAGATGGCACTGACCAAGCGGGTGCGCGGAGCACCCACAGGTGCCCAGATACCGCGGTGGATGGGCACCCAGTGACGGTTTTGCCCTGAGGAGCCGTGATGCCATGTGGAGGGGCACCCATAGGTGGCCAGATACCGCAGGGACGGGCACCCAGTGACACCCAGGTGCCACGGGACAAGCACCCCGAGGTGCCCTGAAGCCACGGGGATTGGGCACCATGATGCCAAAGCAACAGGTACCCCAAGACACCTTGATGCCACAGGGATGGGCCCCCTGAGGTGCCCTGAGGACACAAGGGGGCGGGCACCCAGTGACACCCCTATCACCACGGGGATGGGCCCCCCCCGAGGCGCCCCGAGGCCCCGGGGATGGCCCCCTCCAGGCGCCCCAGGGCCAGGGCTGGCCATGGCTGTGGCTCTCCCACCGCCTCCTGCCCTCCCAGCCCGGCCGTTCGCTTCGCAACCGCTGCCACCAGCGCGTGACCCGGCGAACAAAAGAGCCCTTTTCACCGGTGACCCCGTCGCGGCCAGCACCCCTGGGACCCCCCAATCTGGGGCACCCCAGGTCCCCCCACCCCACCCAGGCACACCCCGCAGGGATGGGTGCTACAAGCCACCCCCCGATTCCCCCCGGAGATCCGGGTGGAAAAATTCCTGCCGCGGGGCACCGGGGCTGTATAAGTTTTATTGGCCCCTTGTCACCAGTGTCCCGCGGGACCTTTGCTTCTCCCCGCGGTGGCCCGGCACACGCCGCCATCGTCCGCCAGTGCCCGCCCCGGCACGCTGCGGCCCCGCCACTATCACGGTGTCCTTTGCTCAAGGAGGGAGGGGGGCTGAGGCCTAGCCCCCAACTCGTGACACCCTTGCACAAGTGGGTGCCGTCTGCTGAGGGCCCCAGGGAGGGGTGACAGGGGTGACCTAACCCGGCAGCACCCGGCTGAGCCGGCGGTTTCTTATCGGCACCAGCCATGACCCCCGTGGGTGCCGGCGGCGTGAACTGGTGGTGAAATGGCCTTGGGGTCAGGCGCAAATGCCCCGCTCGGCAGCAGCTGGGTGCTGGGGGCTGGCATGGGTGCTGTGGGACTGGTATTGGGTGCTGTGGGACTGGTATGGGTGCTGTGGGCATGGCGCAGGTGCTGCGAGACTGCATGGGTGCTGTGGGACTGGTATGGGTGCTGTGAGACTGGCATGGGTGCTATTGGGACTGGTATGGGTGCTGTGGGCATGGCGCAGGTGCTGCGAGACTGGCATGGGGTGCTGTGGGATTGGTATGGGTGCTACCAGCATGGTATATGTGCTGGCATGGGTGCTGCGAGACTGGTGTGGGTGCTGTGGGCATGGTGTGGGGTGCTGCAAGACTGGTATGGGTGCTGTGGGACTGATATGGGTGCTGTGAGGCTGGCATGGGTGCTACCAGCATGGCATGGGTGCTGTGAGACTGGCATGGGTGCTGTGAGCCTGGCATGGGTGCTGTGAGACTGGCATGGGTGCTGTGAGACTGGCATGGGTGCTACCAGCATGGTATGGGTGCTGTGAGCCTGGCATGGGTGCTGTGGGACTGGTATGGGTGCTGTGGGACTGGTATGGGTGCTGTGAGCCTGGCATGGGTGCTGTGAGACTGGCATGGGTGCTACCAGCATGGTATGGGTGCTGTGAGCCTGGCATGGGTGCTCTGAGCCTGGCATGGGTGCTGTGAGCCAGATGTGGTTACTACAAGCCTGGCACAGGTGCCGCAAGCCTGGCACGGGTGCTGCGAGCGTGGGATGGGTGCTGCGAGCGTGGGATGGGTGCTGCGAGCCTGGCAGGGGTGGTGCAAGCCTGCTACGGGTGCTACGAGCCCGGCAAAGGTGCTGCGAGCGTGGCACGGGTGGTCCACACCTGGCCCGGGTGCTGCGAGCCTGGCACGGGGCCTTTAGGGCTGGGCATGGGTGGTATGAGCCTGGCACGGGGTGCTGCGAGCCTGGCATGGCCCCCCTGGCCCCCCCCGGGGGCAGCTCCCTCCCTCGCCGGTTGGTGCCAACCGCCTCCTCCGAAAACCCCCGTGTCCTCTGGCCGGACCCACCCCCGGCACGGTGACTCAGCCGGCCAAGCTTTTCCTTATATAACGCGGCGTCGCTCGCTGCGCCGGGCCAGCGCCCCGCTCAACTGTCCCTGCCTCAGTTTCCCCTCACCAGGGTGTCCCCGTCGCCGTCACCAGCAGCCATGTGGATGGTGTCACCGCCGGTCGGTAAGTGCCAGCTCGACGCCCCGATGCCGCTCGGTCCTTTCGCAAGACGCGTCCTCCCGCAAAAATCGCCGGTTCGGGGGGTTTGAGAGGCAATTTAAGGGTCAGCGGGTAAGTGCCGCTTGCTCCGCCCTGTGAATTGGGGCAGAAAAGCGTAAAAAAAACCATCAGACAGCCCCCCCCCAAAATAGGGCTCATTCTGCACCTAACCACTTGAACCCCCTTTTTCCCTCAGCCCTGGGGGGGTGAGACCCCCCTGGTGTGGGAAGACACCCTCCGTAACGCACACAGGATCAACCAGGAGAACCAAACCCACATTTTTCTCCCCCAGAAATAGTAATAAAATGCACAGGCAGTGGCGTGGAGCTGGGGAGGTCCCTCCCGCCCCGTTGTTTTCGGGGCTAGAAACGTCAAGAATGGTAAAGTCTGGGCGATGCCTGGGGATTGTGATGCTCGCTGGTGCCTGGATCTGGTGTAGCAACGGCACTGATAACCCTCCCCGGGGGCCTGATCCTGCCCGGCGCTGGGGAGGGTGACAGCAAGCCCAAAATCACCGTCTTTAGCCCCTTTTTGCCTTTGGAGACCCCAAACCCAACTGGCTTAGCCCCAGCCAAGGTAAAAAAGCCGGGGGGGACGGCGCCAGGCACGTGCTCAGCGCCCCCCAAAAACCACCGGAGCCGGTAAAATCCGAGGCGGCGCAGTGACCACACCAGATCGAGGGGGATTTTCCATCCCCAGGCGCCCGGCTCAGCCCGCACCGGCGGCTCGGGGCGCGGTGTCCAAAGGTCACCGCCGGCACACGGAGCCGCTGACCCCATCAAGATTCCCCAAACCAGGAATATATTTTCATCCCTTGCAACCGACGTTTGGTTTTTGTTTGGTTTCATGGTTTTTTCTTTTTACACCTCGGGAGCAGTTTTTGGTGGCGTTGCGGCACCGGGACGGTGATGAGTTGGCCCGGGCTCAGCCGGGAGCGGGTAAAGGGGGGAGGCGAGGGGAGGGGGTGGCTTTTGTTTTGCTCTGACGTGCTGTTTTCTTTCAGATGAAGGATCTCACCAGCTTGTCTGGCTTTGGGACCACGGCAAAGGCAGGGTGCAAAGCCCACTAGTAGGACATGACCCTTAAACTCTTTCTCTAAAGCTTAGCCCTATAGGTATATAAGATCAATAGAGCTTAAAACCGGGGTTGGCTTTTAGTCTAAGCTTGGGTTTGGATTTATTTTTCTTATTTTTTTGGTTTTGTGCTTCTTTTATTCGTTTATTTGGTTTTATTTTCGCCTCCAGCGGGTAGATAAGATGCAGGGCTCGCAAAAAAAAAAAAATAAAATAAACCCAACAAACTTCGCCGCTTGCTAAAAAGGCTTTTGGGGGCTTCGGTTTGAGGAGGGGAACAGCCAGCCAGGCTCCCGCTGTCGGCAGCGCGCCCCAAAATCTCCAGCCCCTTCCCAGCGCTGGAGGAGGGGGGGGGGGGGCTGCGGGGTTTTGTCCCCCCCTCCCCAGCACCGACCTGCTACCTCGGGGAGGGTTTAAACGACTCCCCGGTTGGAAAGGGGCCGCGGTTCTGCCCTTCACCGGCCGCCTCGGCGCGTTGCAGGTGTTTTCCAGTCCACGAAGAAGCTGTTCCTGAGCGAGCGGGCGGGCCGCGGTCGGACGCTGGAGTTCATCCGGAAAAACGCCGCCAACGGGCTCTCCGTGGCCAATCTGGTGGCAGGGCTCTCCTCCATCCTCTGCAGCCTCAATAGGTGGGGAAAAAGGAGAAACTGGGGTGAAACTGGGGGGGTTTGTCACAGGGGGTCACCCCCATTTTGCCCTCTCCACCCCACCCCCCCCCCCCAGGCAATACCACCACTCGTGCTGGCTGCTGCTGGTGGGATTTCTGCTCGATTTGGCCGACGGAGCCGTCGCCCGACAGCTCGACGCCTGCTCGGCGCTGGGTGAGTCCGTCCCGCCGCTCCGGCAACACGCCGCCCGGCTCTCCCTCCTTCCCCGACCCGTCTGGCAGCTGCCCGCTCGCTGCCCGCAGGTGCCAAACTGGATGATTTCGCCGATTTCACCACCTTCGGGCTGGCCACGGCTCTGCTGCTGCAGCCGCAGGGTGTCCTGGATGGGCTACTGGCCATCGCCTACGTGATGGCCGTATTCGCTCGCCTCTGCTTCTTCTCCAGCGGTAAGCCGGGCTTTTAGGGGGGGCATCGGGGTGGGTTTTTTGGGGTGATTTCCCCCTCCCCGGCTGAATATCTGGCACCCAGCAGGGATCCCCTTCACCTACCGGGGGCTGCCCTGTCCCTACGCCTCCTCGCTGCTGGCGGGCACCTTCCTGCTGACGGGGGGTAACGTCACCCTGCTGCGTGTCACCGCCGTCGTCATGATCCTCTTCATGGTCGATCGGGGTTTCTACCCCCACGACAAGGTGCTGGAGTCCCAGCTCTGGAAGAAATTGGTTTACGCCGGAGGTAAAGACGGGGACAAAATCAAGGGGGGGCGAGCTGGCGGCGGAGGAGGAAGGAGCAGATCCCAAAGGCTTTTCCTAATCCGTAGGGGTGGTGGCCGTCCTCTTCTCACCGACGGCGGTGGCTTCCGTCTATTGCCTCGCCTGGTCGACATCCTACATCATCTTCCCCTTCGCTGTCTGGAGCTGCAAAGCCTAAACCCGTCTTTGCCTAACGCCTAGTAAAGCCTTCCTCTTCCTCCTCCTCCTCGCTCTCGGGTGCCGCCTCCTCCACGGGGATCTCCCTTCGCTCTTCTCACCAAATCCGACCCGCGGTGGGAACCTGTTTAGAAAAGAAAAGGGAAATAATTGAGCGGTAGGAAAGGCTCCGCTTCAGGGGAGCCTCAAAATTCCCTCCCCGCACCCCACTCGTGGGGAGGGCGTGAGCAAAGCTCCATCCCCTGTTACAAGAACAGCCCCGCTCCAGAGACCCCCCAAACCCTTCCCTGTGCGGAGAAACGTGAAATTTAGGGATTGCTCCCACTGCACAGTGTTAATTTATTACGAGGGGGAGGTTTACACCCCCAAAAACGAGGACGCCCCCTCCCTGGGGGACGAAAGCCGCCGATCAAATCTCCAGAGGGATTTTGAAACCTGACGCACCAGCAGCGTTTTGGTATTTATTATTTCACCCGTCGCTGTAGGGAAATAATCTCTCTAACACGTTTTATTTTCCTCCCCTCTCGGTGTTTGCTCCCTGGGGCACGGGAGGGAGGCGGAAGGGGAAAGCGAGATTTGAAACTGGTGATCTGAACTCTCTGGAAAGCCGGAGGATGCCGGACGGTGGCGGCTGGAAAGAGGAGGGCGTGTGGGTGGAGGAAGGAAGCGAAGGTCAAACCTCGCGCCGAGTGGTGGAGAGAAACACTCGGGGTCCCCGGGGAGGTTCCTGCGGCGTGAGCAGCTGCAAGAGCTGGACGCAGCCCCCGCCGTTTTCCCCCCTCTGTGTGGCCGAATCCAGGCACTGGGAGGGCAGGACCCTGTCCCTTGGCAGGGCCGAGCTCTGGCTCGGCGGGAGGAGGGCCGGAGCGGTGACCAGCGGCCGCAGCTGCTCTGGCAGCCGGCCCCGATCCGGCCACCCCCGCGTCATTCCCACCCGGCACTGGCCCGGAGCTGCCGGCGCCGTTGAGGGACCAGGAGCCGGAGAAATGTGGAACCACCACAGATTTTATTTAAAAAAAAAAAAAAAAAAGTGGTTATTCGATAATAAATAACAAAAGGGTTAGAAAAGGAGATGGGCGGCAGATGGCGGGGGGGCTGGGGGTGTCTGTGCGTGCCGCCTCACTCGCCGGAGGCCTGCATCTGCTTGCAGAAGGAGTCAAACTGCTGCTGCTCCAGCTCTGTCATCACTCGGTTGAGGGCGTAGATCTGCGGGGGGGGGACAGAGAGAGGCGATGGGGGCAGGTTTAGCCCCAGCGTTGCCATCATCCTTCCCCCCCCCAACCCCCGGGGTCGCTCACCTCCGCCCTCTGCCGCTGCTTCAGCTCCTGCTGGGCTGATTTCTGCTTGGCCTTCTCCAGGCGAGCCGCCGGCTCCCGGGGCTTCGGCCTCTCCTTCCGCCCCCCCGCGCTCGGCTCCATGGCTTGGGGGGGGGGGGGGGGGGGGGGTTGGTGGTGTCACCCCAGGGCCACCCCCTCTTCTGCCAGCCCCACTGCCCCTCCTGACTGCCCCCAGCCCCACAGACAGCCCCCCATGTCTACCCCTGGGCCCACAGCTCCCTTGGGCCTGGAGCTCTAACCCTGCCCCACGGTGCCCCCCCGGATCTCATCGCCCCCTCCCACCCCGCCAACCAAAGGTCACACAGGGCCGCCTCCTGGCGTCTTGAGACCCACAGGGCGCCCCCCACACCCCCCCCAGGCATCCTGAGCCCCTCAGGCGCCCCCCCCCCACACCCCCAGGCATCCTGAGCCCCTCAGGCGCCCCCCCCCACACCCCCAGGCATCCTGAGCCCCACAGGTGCCCCCCACACACACCCCCCCCCCAGGCATCCTGAGCCCCACAAGTGCCCCCCACACCCCCCCCCCCAAGCATCCTGAGCCCCACAGGTGCCCCCCCCACACCCCCACACCCCCCCCCCCCAGGCATCCTGAGCCCCACAGGTGCCCCCCCCCCACACCCCCAGGCATCCTGAGCCCCACAGGTGCCCCCCCCCACACACCCCCCCCCAGGCATCCTGAGCCCCACAAGTGCCCCCCACACCCCCCCCCCCCAAGCATCCTGAGCCCCACAGGTGCCCCCCCACACCCCCCCCCCAGGCATCCTGAGCCCCACAGGTGCCCCCCCACACCCCCCCCCCCAAGCATCCTGAGCCCCTCAGGCGCCCCCCCACACACCCCCAGGCATCCTGAGCCCCACAGGTGCCCCCCCCCAACACACCCCAGGCATCCTGAGCCCCACAGGTGCCCCCCCCACACCCCCCCCCCCAGGCATCCTGAGCCCCACAGGTGCCCCCCACACCCCCCCTCCCAAGCATCCTGAGCCCCTCAGGCGCCCCCCCACACACCCCCAGGCATCCTGAGCCCCACAGGTGCCCCCCCCAACACCCACCCAGGCATCCTGAGCCCCACAGGTGCCCCCCCCAACACCCCCCCAGGCATCCTGAGCCCCTCAGGCGCCCCCCCACACACCCCCAGGCATCCTGAGCCCCACAGGTGCCCCCCCCAACACACCCCCAGGCATCCTGAGCCCCACAGGCTCCTCCTCGTAACACTCCCCCGTGCCCCAGCCCCTTCAGCTGCCCCACTACGCTCCTTCACCGACGCCACAACAACACGCCCAAGCCCCACACCCCCCCGCCGTCCTTTGGGTGCCGCCGCCCCTCAGTGCCCCTTCATCCTCCCCTTCCCAGCTACCAGGTCCCCTCAACGCCTTCCCACCCCCCCTTCGCGATTCCCGGTACCGGCGGGGCCGTGCCCGAGGCAAGATGGCGGCGGCGGGGCCCCGCCCGCTCGGCGCATGCGCGGACGTGCCGCCGGCGCAGTGTGCGCGCGCGCCGCCCCTCCCAGCGCGCATGCGCGGACCCCGCCGGGCGGGGGGGTGTACAGCAGCGCCCCCTGGCTGGCGGGAGGGGAACCGCGGGGAGGGCGGGACCCCCCCTACACATCAATCACAGCCCCTATAGATCACAGCCTCGTATAGCCCCCCCCATCTATAACCCTCCCCCTGGACAGCCCACCGCTCTGTATCCCATGTCCTGTATAGCACACCCCTATATATATCACAGCCCCTATACAGCCCACCCCCTACACATCATCCCCCCTATAGAGCGCAGCCCCTATACAGCCCACCCCCTACACATCATCCCCCCTATAGAGCGCAGCCCCTATACAGCCCACCCCCTACACATCATGCCCCCTATAGAGCGCAGCCCCTATACAGCCCACCCCCTACACATCATCCCCCCTATAGAGCGCAGCCCCTATACAGCCCACCCCCTACACATCATGCCCCCTATAGAGCACAGCCCCTATACAGCCCGACACACGTGCAGGGCCCTAGAGCACAGTGTCACCCCTATATACACACACCTTCCGCAGCCCAGCCCCTCCCTGGAGGCAGCATCCCCTATACGGGAACTGCTCCTATACGTAGACAACCCCTGTATGGACCGCTGCCCGTCCCCCTGCCGTACCCCGGTACGGCATGGCGCAGTATAGCGTGGCACAGCACGGTGCACGGCGCTGTACATACGGCACAGCACGGCCGTATAGGTGACGTGGCGCAGCACCTACGGCGTCGCACCGCCCGACGCACTCCATACGTCTCGCCACGCTGCACCCCGGTGCCGTACGGCCACCCCAGCATCGCCCCCCCCCGCCCCGGGGCTCTCCACCACCCAGCCCCTTCTCTCTAAATCCGTTTATTGCAGCAGCCCGGACTCCCCCCCGCACCCCCCACACCCCCCCCCCCCCGCCACCCCGCGCTGGGACCCTCCTGGCAGCACAGCACAAGGAGGGGAAAACGGCCGGATTCTGCCCAGCACCGGGGGCAGGATCAGCCCAAACCTCCACCAAACAGCGGGAAAACACCCGAGGGGGGGGCACACACACATCAACCCCCCCCGTTAGATGCGAACGGTGTTGATGCGGAGGGGTTGGACGTTCTTCCCGTTGGCGTGACTCTGCCCGGGACTAAAATAAGAGCAGAGCTTGCCGGGAAACCTCTCCCGAAAGGTGTAGAGCCAGGACATGTCGTCGGCGTTGTAGAAGATGAGAAGCCCCTTGTCGTAGTCCAGGAAGACCCCCACCTTCTCCAACTTGCTCTTGACATTGAGCCGGGTCCAGGGCTCGGTGCAGGCGCTGTACTGGTTACCGTCGTGCATGACGATACAATAAAAACCTCGGCTGGGTTGAATTTGGATGCTGCCTTTACGGGTGACGGCTTCGTGGGCCAAACCGATCATCCACTGGGTCTTCTCGGAGACCACCACCTCCCAGTAGTGGACCCCGCCGCCGAACGCCTCCGAACCCAAGACCGAGACCTCCACGTCGAAGCGTTTGGGGGAGTCCTGCAGCGGCTGGGGGTGTAGGTTGCCGTAAGCCACGATGGTGCAGTCGTCGGAGAGGATGAGGCGGTGGTGAGCCGTGCCGGGGTCCAGCGTCAGGGCTGCCGGCACTGCGGCACATGGGGACAAGGAGAGGGGGGACAAGTGTCAACGCAGCCCCCAGACCCAGCGTGGGGGGGCTCTGCCCCGCCGGTTTGCAAACCACGGTGGTGTGGAGGTCACCAGTGCGTCCCCATCCCTCACCGGTGCGCCCCCACCCCTCACTGGTGATGTCCCCATCCCTGTCCCTCACTGGTGATGTCCCTGTCCCTCACCCGGAACTCCCCGTCAGCCCATCCCCGCGCCCCTCACCGGGATGGATATCCTGGAAAAGGGATTTCCAGATGGTGTACTGCAGCGGCCCCATGTATTTCGAGGTGGGAAAGTCCTCGTAGGTCAGGTTGGTCTCGTGGATCTTCCCCTTCAGCCTGCGAAGGGGAGATGATGAAGAGGAGGGGATGACGTGGAAGACCCCAGTGTCACCCTGGTGTCACCCACCTCTCGGAAAGGGACGCGACGCCGGCTAAAAAGACGTGTTTGTCGGCTTCGGCCAAGCGCTCCTGGAGGATCTGGCTGCCCTCCTGCACCTTGCGGAGCTGCTGGCTGTAGCGTTGGATCTTCTGCTCGATGTCGGTCAGCGTCCGCGCCGTGTCCGCCTCCAGCTCCTCCAGCATCGCCTTCTGCCGCTCCCGCAGCAGCCGGTGCAACCGCTCGAAAGCCTCCCCGATAGTCACCCGCAGGCTCTTGGCTGAAGACTTTTGGGGTGCAGGTGGGTGTCAGGATGCCCCAAAACCTGCCCTGACCCCTCCATGAATCCATAATTCCCAAAATAAACCCCTACAGCCCCGTTAACCCAAATGATTCCGGATGCTCCAAGCATCCAAGGATGGATATTTGACCCCACGTCTCTATAGGAAACCTAGAAAACCCCTATCGCTGGTGGGGATGGAGAGAAAATTGAACCTCGCTGAAAGCTGAACACCTGAGCAAGGAGAAGGAGATAAATATAAAATTAAAAAATTAATGAAAAAGATAAAGAAAAGCAGCCCTGAAGAAAATAAAAGGGATGAGCAGCCTGATGGGCGGCTTCGTCAACCTGCTGGTGTGTTTTGGGGTACCAGGCAAGGAAAAAATGGGGCAGATCCATGAAACTGTGGGGTTTGGGGTCTTTGCGGGTCCCCAAATCAGGTCGGTGGGGCTCGGGGCTGGGGTGCTATCAGGGGGCACAGCCACGTCCCCTCTCGTACCTTGGTCTCGGCCAGCTGCCGTTTGAGGAGATGCAGGGCTTCGGTGTGGCCGCGCTCACTCTCCTGCAGCCCCTGGAGCTGCTCCTTCAGCTCCCGCTGAAAAAAAAACCCACCATAAAATAGGGGATTTTGGGGGAAAAAAGGGATCCTGGCAGGCAGCTTTCCTGCCAAAACTCAGCTGATGGGGTATGGGGGTCGTGGGGAAGGGGGTGGCAGGGGCATGGTCGGTCCTTGCTGGCATGGGGGTCCCATCCAGGGCAGAGCAGGGGGGCAGGTAATGGCTTGGGGGGGGCAGCTCAGCGGATGCATGGCTGGCTGGTTTGGGGGTCCCCAAGGACCCCCAGTGTGGATGGAGAAAGGGGGGATCCCGTGGGGGCAGCCACAGAAGGGCCTGTGGGTTGATGGACGGACAGAGGGATGGGAGGAAACCACAGGACTGACTGAAGGGGTGCAGGGACAGATGGACAAGAGCCAACACACAGAATCACAGGATCATCTGGGTTGGAAAAGCCTTGAAGCTCCTCCAGTCCAACCATGAACCTCACCCTGACAGTTCCCAACTCCACCAGATCCCTCAGCGCTGGGTCAACCCGACTCTTCAACCCCTCCAGGGATGGGGACTCCCTCCCTGCGGTGGGTGAGGCAAGGTGGGGACGGACAGACGGAGCTCAGAGGAGCAGCTCAGGGCAGGGGCTGCTGGAGGGATGACGCTCCGTGGTCAGGGAGGAATGGAAAGAGGGATGGACGGACCCACCTGCAGCTCCTCGAACGCATCGTCCACGTTGGTGACCTGGTGCTGCTCGTGCACGGCGGGCTCGTCGCAGAAGAAGCAGACGACGGCGCGGTCGGTGAGGCAGAAGAGCTTGACCTTCTCGTGGTCCTTGCAGGGGAAGGGGCTGCGTTGGGCACCCAGGATGGCGTCCAAGGGGAAGGCGCTGTAACGCTCCACGATGTTGGCCAGCTTGAGGCTGGGGGCCAGGGTGGGTTCGGCGAAGGTTCGGCGACACTCGGGGCAGTCGCGGGTGCCCTGGGGCTCCTGGCGCACCCAGTGCTCGGTGATGCACCGGCGGCAGAAGTAGTGCTCGCAGCCGAAGCTCACCGGGTCCTGGTAGATGCTCAGGCAGATGGAGCAGAGCAGCTCGTCCTTCAGGCTGCAAGCCATGGCTCGGGGCTGGGGGAGAGGCTGGGGGGGGGCAGACGGTAAAGGGGGGGGTCTGGGGAATGGGGGGCCTGGGTGTGAGGCTGCTAATGAGGGGGCTGGGGGAGTATGGGGGGAACTGGGGGTCAGGTGGGGCAGTGGAGAGGTTGCAATGGGTGGGGGGGGATTGGGGGTGAAGGTGATATGGGGGAGCCCGGGGGGGCTACAATAGGGCTGCAATGTCGGGGGGCACTAGGGGTGAATCTGGTGTGGGGGACCCGCGGGGGGCTGCGATGGGGGGGACTGGGGGTGAAGATGATACGAGGGAGCCCGGGGGTGAGGCTGCGACGGGGGTGCCCGGGGGAGCGGCGGCGGTGGGGCTGCAAGGGGGGGCCGGGGTGAGGCTGAACGAGGGGGGGACCGGCAGTGAGGCTGCAACGGGGGGACCCGGGTTCGAGACTGCCCCTCCTGCTCCCGTCAGGAGCGGGGTTCGAGACCGCCCCCCAGCTCCGCGCCCCGCCAAGCTCCGGGTTCGAGACCGGCTCCCGCCAAAGCCCCGGTTCGAGGCCTCCCCCAACTGCCGGGCGCCCGCTGCCCTCACCCAGCCGGTGCCGGTGCCGCTACCCGGTTCCCAGTGCCGGTGCCCGGGGAGGGGAGGAGCGATCCCGCCGCCGCCGCCGCCTCACAGCGCGCCCCGCCGCGACGGGCGGGGGGTGAACGAGGAGGAGGAGGAGGAGGAGGAGGAGGCGGGGCCTGGCGGCACTTCCTGCCCCCCCCCCCCCCCCCCCCGCAGCCCCGGTGGTGCCGCCCCCGCCCCATTGTCCCCCGCGCGGCGCGGCCCCGCCGGCGCGTACCACCGCCCGCCCGCGGGGGGGGCGCTTAAAGGGGCCGCGCTGCCGTTTGCGGCTGGGGCGCTTAAAGGGGCCGCGGCGGAGGGGCGATCCCCGGAGCTCCGGCCGGCGGCTCCAGCTCCACCCTCGGCCCCGCGACACCTCCACCCCGTGTCCCGGCCCCTCCAGTCATCCGTCTGTCTGTCTGTCTGTCCAGCCGGCCGCCACCCGTTTGCCCACCCAGCCCTCTGTCCGTTCTTCTGTCCCTCCACCCGTCCACCCATGTCCCACCCCGTCCCTTAACCCTTCCATCCATCCACTTGTCCTTCCGTCCTTCTGCCCCTCCATCTGTCCATCCTCTGCCCCTCCATCCATCCTGTTGTCCCTCCGTCCCTCTGTCTGTCCATCCCTCCATCCCTTTGTCCCTCCATCCCTCTGTCCCTCCGTCCATCCCCAGCTTTCTGGCCCCACCAGCACTGCCCCATCCCAACAGGGACAAGGGACAGGGGACACCACAGGTGACACTGACACAGGTATTGCTGAGAAAACACCATTTTCCACCAAATTTTACCAATTTGGCCAAAAATCACGTTGAGAGGAGCTGTGGGTGACAGGCTTCCGCTGTCCCCTCCCATGTCACCGTGATACTCGGCTGCGGCGACCTGTGGGACCTACGGGGACCGGTGGCCTTTGCCAGCCCTGGCTGCCCCACGGCAACACCAGTTGCCCCACGGCGAGGCTTCCCCTCGCCCCAAAAGACCCTGGGGGACCCTGGGGACCCGTTTGCTCCCCGCCGAGGACCAAGCAAGGCAGAGGAGGTGTCCCCCCAAAACCCCGGGGCAGGAGGGGGATGGCGGGCAGGGGACGAGGGGGCCTGGGGCCAGGAAGGTGGAGTCGGGGACACACACACACACACACACACACACACACACACACGCAATTCCCGGGGGGGGTTCAGCCGCATATTTTGGAGGCAGCGTGAACGCCTGGCCGTGAGCCAAAGGGAACAAACTCCTCGGCTTTCACCGCCGAATCGCCCCGCTCTGGCTGCTGGCACCCCCCTTTTCTCCACATCCCCCCCAGATCCCTTCCCCTCCTTTTGGGGAATAACCACCCGCTTTGTTCCTCTTCCCGACAGGCCCAAAGAGCTTGGGAAAAGCCAAAAAAACAAAACAAAAATATATATAAAAACCCCGCATGGGTTTGGATTTTTTTCTGCTTGTTTTTCTGCATTAGGAATTCAGGTCTTGTCTCCCCTCGGGGACCCACCGGGGACCGAGGAACGGCTGAAATTATATCATCAAAGCCACGCCGGCGAGCAGGGATGGGCCAGCTCTGCCGGAGAAAAAAAAGAAAAAAACACCCTTTTTTCACCCCAAATCCAGCCACGCTCAGATTCAGGGCTGGGGGGGGTCCCATCACTGGTCGTTAACGGGTTATTATTTAATTTGTATCCCAAGCGTGTGGCCAAAATACCTGGGAAATCGGGGTGCTGGAGAGCATCGTCCTGCCGGACCACGTGGCGGTCAGCCGGGATTGCCGACGCTCATCCCGGCGGCTCGTTAGGCAACGAGGGGAAACCACGGGGCAGCTGTGTTTGGGCAAACAGGGAAATTAATCCTGTTTAATTAGTAAATTGGCTTCGTTACCTCTTGGTAACCCCGGTGCGAGCCGGGGGGGGCTCCGCTGTGCCTTGATTACTGGTTTTTTTTTGGGGTACACAGCTCCTTCTCGGCTCTGGCGTGTCAGAGGATGCCAGGACGGGGCGAGGGTCTGGACGATCCAGCAAAGCGCTGTGATGCGCCCGCCGGGCAGGGAAAACCCGGCTCCTTCCCACGTGTGCCGCGTGTGCTGGCTCTGCCCGCGGGATGCTGGCGGGAAGGGAGGCCCCTGAGCCGCGGTGCTGGAATTTTCCCCCCCCTCCACCACCGTTGCTGGATGAAACGGTGCTGCCGGCGGGATGGGCACGCCAGGACGTGCCCGCTTGGCTCTCGGCATGCGTGCCTCCATCCCAGCACCAGTTTTTCTCCTCGACGGAGCCGAGGCAGAGCGCCGGGAGCATCCCTCGCCATTTGAGACCTCCTGTTACTGGAGCCCATCGTCTTGCTGGGTTTTAAGCCCGTCCTGGCTAGGCTCGGTTTAAGGAGTCCCCTCCTAAGTGCGTCGCGGGGAGGGGTTTTAGCCAAAGCCACCGCACACCTCCACGGAGAGCAGAGGACGCACAAAGCCGCCCCACGCTGGCGCTTTTCATCTCCTAAGTGCTTTGCAAACATTAACTAATTAATCCTAATTAACTCATTACTTAATTAGAACCAAACGGCCCTCCCATTTACAGGGAGAAGGGTAATTCATGCACCCTCATTCCACCCCCCCGCCCTCAAACACCCCAAAACCTCCACCAGCTTCACGCCAGCATCAGTGAGGACCTTGGCGCCCGGCCCTCCCGATCGTCACGAATCCGGGATGAAAAACCCACTTTATGGATTCGCTGAGAAACCAGGAATGAGGATTTTCACCCATCCGGCCCAAGCAGCAGTGGGAACGCCGGCATCACCAGTGCCCAGTGTGGCCACCCGTCATGGGGGAACCTCCTCTGGGGCAGGCGGTGGGTGCTTTCACCAGCTTTTTGTGGAAAAAGAGGGATTTCTTGGGAAGGAAACAAGGAGTCGGTAGGGATGGAGGCGCTTTGGAGAGGCATTTCCCAAGGGATTTCCTTCCCGGTGTCCTGCAGTCGGGGACAAAGACTTTGGGGACACCAAAAAAGCTGGCCGGGAGCCCCACATCGCCCCTTGGGGACCGTGTTTTCCCACCGGGCCATCTCAGGTTGCCCTCCAAACAACATCTCCCTTTCTCCACCGAGGCGACCAGAGGGGTTTTACAAAGGGGTTTTACTGTGCCGGACGGATCCGGCTTCACGGCGATGCCGAGATGGGAAGGAGCCGCTGTTCCGGGGGGGGCGCGCAGGTGTAGCGGCCCCGCAGCTTTGCCGAAACCCCCGCGGCGGTGATTTGCGGCGGTGATTTACCTCCGCTCCTGCCTTCCCCTCCTTTTAATCGCGGTTGGATCTATCCCGGGGGCAAAACCAGCCTTGGAACCCTATATTTTTGGAAGGCGAGCGCTTATTTCCTCCATTTTGCAACCCGGGTTGGAGACGGGCACAGCTTTATTATTATTATTTTATTTTTTTTTTTATCCCTGCATACCAACGACCTCCCCAGGAAAGGGGCCCCTTTCCCACACCCAAGATTAAATCCACCCAACGTAGGGTCGGAAAAAAAGCCCGGAGCGTTTCTTATCTCAGCCAGCCTCAACAAGGACGGTCCCAGGAGATGTTCTCAAACCCGTGATAGACTCCCCAAGCTCAGGGGTGACCCACACCATGTCCATCTCCCGCAGATTTGATGCTGGCCAATCCCCCCCAAAAGTCAGGAAACACCGAAAATGGTGCAGAGGTTTAAAACCACCAGTTTCATAATCACAGCAAAAAAAAAAATCCCAGCAGCCAAAAGCCCCGGCGCTGCGGCAGAAGTGAAAGCGCCCGTGAAAATAAACCCAATGAGGGGGAACTTGGCGGCATCGGGGACAGACGCTGGTGGCTTAAGGGACATCGGGAAGCTCCAGGATATTCCAGTCTCTCCTGGTGTCCCATTCTGGGGTGACACCAGCGTTGAGCGGCAACTGCGAGGTGTCAATATCTGAAAATCAGATAAAAGGGGAGTTTTCGAGCTGCTGGCTCAGGTTCTCGGTTGAGTCATGGATAATTAATGGATCTGGGGACCTTCCAAGATGGGGAAATGTTGGGCGATGGGGGGATCCCAGGCCAGCTGGCTGGTGGCGGTGCTAAAGAAGCAGTGGGGACGTGGGTAGGGGACACGGCCAAACCCAAGAGGTCACCGGGGGGGTGACAGCATCTCTGCCCCCACACCATTGCCTTGGCCAGGACCTTCCCCAGGGTCTTCATGTCCCTCCACTCGCCCAGGGCAGTTGCAGATGGATGCCCACACCTCGGTGGAGACCTCTTGGAAACTCATCCCATCCCATCCTACCTCATCCCATCCTACCTCATCCCATCCCATCCCATCCCATCCCATCCCATCCCATCCCATCCCATCCCATCCCACCCCATCCCATCCTACCTCATCCCATCCCATCCCACCCCATCCCACCTCATCCCACCTCATCCCATGCCATGCCATGCCATGCCATGCCATGCCATGCCATGCCATGCCATGCCATCCCATCCCATCCTACCTCATCCCATCCCACCTCATCCCATCCTACCTCATCCCATCCCATCCCATCCCATCCCATCCCATCCCTGGTCCTTCCCCACTCCCCACCTCTCTCTCAGAGGTATCCTTTGGGTTCGTTAATTATGGGTCCGCCCTTTCAGGGCTCTCCTGTCCTCTCCATCACCCTCAGTGATGGGCCATTTTGGGAAAGCCTGAAAAAAATCCCATTTGCTTTTTTTTTAAATTATCTTTAAACTGGAAACTCAGAAGCGCCGTCATCCCCTGGACCCTGGGGAAGAAGGAGGGGAACTGGGGGGGCTTTTTCTCCCTTTTCCCTCCCCCACGGCCTGTATCTGCTGATTTGGGGTTGAAAGTCTGAGATGGGGGACATACAGATAAAATGATGGAAAACCAGAGAAATAAATTTAAATTTTTTTAAAAAAGGGATGTTCCCCAAAAGGTACATGGGGAAGAGAAAGCAAATGGGGAGGCCCCAGGGGCTGCCAAAGCTTGGGGAGACCCTGGAGGGCTGCAGAGACCCACAGAGGGGATGGGGAGACCTCGAGATGGGGGGCCAGACCCTGAGAGGGGATGGGGAGCCCCAAGGAAAATGGGGGGGACCTTCAGGGGGCTGAAGAGGTACCTGGAGGACTTGGGGGGGGGAGCAGAGTCCCTGAGGGGGCTGTGGAGACACACAAAGGGGCTGGGTGGGGGGTGACACTGAGGCAGAGAGAGGGGCTGAGGGGACCTCGGGGCTGAGGAGATTTGGGGGGGCTGAAGGGATCCAGGGAGCTGAGGGGAACTGGGGGGGGGCTGAGGAGGTCTGGGAGGGACCTGAGAAAAACTGGGGGGGGCTGAAAAGAACCGAGAATGCTGAGGAGCTTTGAGGGGGCTGAGAGGAATTGGGGGGCTGAGGGGACTGGGGGGGCTGAGGAGATTTGGGGGGGGGGCTAGAGAGAACGGGGGGCTGAGGAGACTGAGGGAGCTGAGGGGATCCAGGGGGGCTGAGGGGACCTGGGGAGCTGAGGAGATTTGGAGGGGCTGAGATTTGGGGGTTACTGAGGAGATTTGGGGGATACTGAGGAGATTGGGGGGGGCTGAGGAGATTGGGGGGGTACTGAGGAGATTTGGGGGGGTATGAGGAGATTTGGGGGGTACTGAGGAGATTTGGGGGGTACTGAGGAGATTGGGGGGGGGCTGAGGAGATTGGGGGGGTACTGAGGAGATTTGGGGGGGCTGAGAGATTTGGGGGGTACTGAGGAGATTGGGGGGGGCTGAGAGATTTGGGGGGGTATGAGGAGATTTGGGGGATACTGAGGAGATTGGGGGGGGCTGAGGAGATTTGGGGGGGTATGAGGAGATTTGGGGGGTACTGAGGAGATTTGGGGGGGCTGAGAGATTTGGGAGGTGCTGAGGAGATTTGGGGGGGTATGAGGAGATTTGGGGGGTACTGAGTAGATTTGGAGGGGCTGAGATATTTGGGAGGTGCTGAGGGGATTTGGGGGGGTACTGAGGAGATTTGGGGGGTACTGAGGAGATTTGGAGGGTATGAGGAGATTTGGGGGTACTGAGGAGATTTGGAGGGGCTGAGAGATTCGGGAGGTGCTGAGGAGATTTGGGGGGTACTGGGGAGATTTGGAGGGGCTGAGAGATTTGGGGGTACTGAGGAGATTTGGGGGGTATGAGGAGATTTGGGGGGTACTGGGGAGATTTGGAGGGGTATGACGAGATTTGGGGGGTGCTGAGGAGATTTGGGGGGCCTGAGGAGATTTGGGGGGCCTGAGAGGATTTGGGAGGGCTGAAGGGAACTGGGGGGGCTGAGGAGAACCGGGGTTCGTGAGGGCTGAGGAGACTGGGGGGGGGCCTGAGGAGACTGAGGGAGCTGAGGGGACCCGGCGCGGGTGGCGGGGGGGGAGCTGCGGGGCCCCTGAATCCCCGGTGCCCCGTAGGCCCCCGCGACTCTCCCCGTCCCCCCCCCCCCGCACCCCAACCACCCTCCACCGGGTACCGAGGGGGGCGAAGGCGGCGCCGGCGGCCGGGCCCGGCGCGTCCCGGGGCTGGGCGGGCGGGGGCGGGGGCGGGCGCGGGGGCGGGCGGGCGGCGCGGGGCGCCCATCTTCCTCCGTGCGGCGGAGCCGGCGGGACGCGGCGGGGGCAGCATGGCTGTTGGTATAGGAAGTGTCTTTTTTTTTTTCTCCCCCCCCCCCTTTTTTTTTTTCCTCTTCCCTTCCTTCCCCCCCCCTTCCCCCCCCCACATCCATCCCTCCAAAACACCTCCAAACCCCCCCTAACCCCCGCCCCCCCCCCCCCCCCACCTCACCCCGGGTATGAGCGGGGAGGGGGGGGCGGCCCCACACCCCCCCCCGCGCTGCGTTTTGGGGTTTTAAAATTTAAATTATTTTTTATTCTATTTTTTTTACATTTTTTTTCCTCACTCCCCCCCCCTTCCCCTCCTCGCAGATCTGCAGAATATGGCGTCCCCGTCCTAGCGTTTTAAAAATAAGCCGGGGCTGCCATTTTTGTTTTCCTTTTGTCTGCGAATTTTAATAAAACCGTCTGAGAATGTGGGAGAGGCGGCGGATGAAGGGGGGGGGGGAAGCTCCCGGCCGGGCCAAACCCCCCCCCCTAAACCCCCCCTTCCATCCCCATCCCCCGGCCTTTTTGTCTGGAAAAAAAAAAAAAAAAAAAAAAGGCCAACCCCCCCCCCCCATCTCCCCTCCCAGGTCGAGGATTTCAACTTCACTTAACGCCAAACTTCGCCTTTTTCCACCTCTTTTTAAAATTATTATTTTATTTTTACCACCACTCCCCCCCCCTTCGCCGAGGAGGAAGAAGAAGGAAAAGGGGGAGGAAAAAAAAAAAAAGGGGGGGGGGAAAAAGGGGGGGAACATCCAGGAAAATACCCATTTTTCAGGATTTTCTCTTTTTCTCTCCCTCTGGATGGTCTAATGGAAAAGTTAATTGCAGCTGAACGTACCTATTTTTGTGGATGTTGCATGTTGGGGGGGGGGTGTTTGCTTTTTTATTTATTCATGGCTTTTTTTCTTACACGGGGGGTGGCGGAAGAAGCGCGGGGGGGTGGTTATTATTATTATTATCATTTTTATTCCTTCCCCCCCCCCTTTGTTTTTTTTTTTTTTTTTCTTCCTTTCCTCTCTTTCCGCATTAACCGGTTTTGTCTAGAAAGTGGTCTCGCTGGCTGGAAGGTCTAACGGGGGAATATTTTTGCATCGCGCTTTGGCAGGAATGCGGCAGCCTTAGCGAGGGACCCAAATTTCCGTGGCGGTGCTTAGAGAGGTCTGTCTGTCTGCCTGGACGTATATTTAGCCATATACTATTTATACATCCATAATCTCCCGGCCACGTCGGGGGGCCCGGGGGGAGCTTAGAGCCGGCGTGGCCACGGCGAAACCGGACGAAGATGCGTTTCAACCCAGGAATGATTAATTTGCTGATTTTATTTCTTTTTCTCCAGCAAATACCCTGCAAGGTCGGAGGATGCTCGTTGTTTCTTTTTTTTTTTTTTTTCCCCCCACCCCCCCGGCCCCACGGTCCTTCGGACATCAGCCGGGTTTTTTATCCAGGGAGGATGGAGCGGGCGATAGCGGCTTTGAGCCTGAGGCCTTTGAGATTATAAAGTGATATTTTAGCAGAGAGGTAAAAAAGTTTTCGGTCCCTCCCGGCGTGCAATTTGCTGAGAGGCGGAGGGTCCGGGGCGAGGGGATGGATTTCAACCCCGATTTTCCAGCCAGCTCCCCATCCCTCGGCTTCACAGCTTGGGGGTGAGCTGGGCTTAAAAAAACCCAAAAAACACATTGCTTTTTTTTTTTTTTTTTTCTTTCTTTTTTATTTTTTCTATTTTCAGGAAAAACCCCACGTTCCCACGGGTCGGGTAGGTCGGAGCCGCTTCGCTTTTGTTCCTCCGCTGTGGGATCTCGCGCGCCGGGGGCTGGCGGTGGGTTCGGGGTGTGTGAAGTTGTCCTCCTTGTCCCCCCGTAGAAAAACGCCCCGCGTGCAGCACCCGGTCTCAGCTAGAGCTGGAGATGGACGCGGATAAGGGGAAACAACGCCAGTACTCGCAGAGGTGGGCATGCCGGCTTTATTGAGGGCACTGGACTCAAAAAAAATCCTCTATCTATCTATTTACGGCGTAAAATAACGTGTATGAGCTTAATGATGTGTCTGAATGCAATTACAGATACGCATATAAAAAGAATATATATACGTGCGCGTAATAATATAGCTATTATCGTGTGCACTTATATATATATTTATATATAAACGGGGGCAGATTTTGGCCCTCCCTGGGGGATTTTGGGGGGTGCGGGGGGGCTACCTGCCCACCCCCTCTGCGGGGAGGGGACCAGATCGGTGCGGAGGGGACCCCGCTCACGGCGTAAGTGTGACCGCTTGTATTTTCAATGTTAAGATACGTGTATTTATATGCGTAAAATCATGGAGTTTTCTCCCTCAAACCCCCCACCCCCCCCCTATTTTTTTTTTCCTTAAAAAAAACGTGGATTTTCGGTCGGTGGGTGCGATGTCACGACAAGTGCATGTTGGATTCGGTGCGCGCACGCTGGCTCCTCGGGGCGAACCCTGCTAAGCCACCCGTGCCTCGGTTTCCCCACCCGCCGGCGCGTGGCGGCACCCATGGGTGCTCTCCAGACCCCCCCCCCCAGCCCTTGCTGCCGTGGGGGGGCCGGTTGCCCCCCGAGCTGGCTGGTTTGTGGGCACCGGCTTGCCTTGCGGGGTGCCCGGCTGGTCTCTTTTAGGCGGGTGGTGTGTTTGGGGGTCTGGGGGAGCAGGTAACCCCCCCCCACCAGCGCTGGGGAACGGTGTGTTTTGGGGGGGGACGCAGGCACCGTGGTTGGCGTGGGTGTCACCCCACGGGCGCCGGGTTTCCCCGCGGGCTGTTCCCGTGTCCCCTTTGGTGGGTCCCATCGGTGACGGGACGGACAGACGGTGTTTCGGCCCTGAGGATTTGGGGTTGCGCCACCCGGGCCCCCATCTTTTGGGAGCGTTGCCTCCCTGGTTCCCCCCTCCTTCATCCCCGGGGTGGGGGGGGGACCCCGGGGTGGTCCCCAGCGTGGCTTTGGCCTCCCCTTTTGCTTCACGCCAGCGCTTGGCTCCTCATCCCTGCACCCACACACCCCCTTTCCCACGCAGGGACCCCCATACCAGGATGGGGTTTACGTTGGGGCTCATTTTGGGTTGGTTTTGCTGCAAATCCGAAGGAGAAACACCAGTTAACGGCCCTTCGGGGGCGGAAACGTGGGGTTTAATTGGTTCCATCTTGGGTGAATTCTTCTGGCGCGCGGTCTGCCCCCCCCCCCCCTCCCCGAGCGATGGGGATTTCGGTCTCGCCCGTCGTTTCTGCTTCCCCGGCCTTGCCTGCCTTCTGCCACCTCTGCTTTGGGGTAAATCCCTCCCGGATGAGGACAGTCCGGGTGGGGAGGGATGAACGTTCCCTGAGGACGGAAGCAGGATGGTGCCGGATGCTGCTTCCCATCCCGGCGCCTCTGGGATGGGGTTTTTGCGGAGGGACGCTCGCTTTCCCTCGAAAATCCTCCTGCTCCAGGCAAGCCGCGCTTGCACGTGGGGGGAGGCTTGTCCTTACGGGGGGACAGGGGCCGTGGCCTTGTGGTTTTTGGGGGAAACTGAGGCACGGCACGGGGCAGAGCCGGGTTCTGCCGTTGCCCGGCCACGGGAGGTGGCAGGGACACGGCCACGCCAGCGTCGCTGTCCCCCGTCTGTCCCCTGGCGGCGAGGGCATGCTGGGGTTTGGCGGGGGGACACACACGCAGGGGACCTCTCCACCCCGCTTGGCTCTCGCTCGCCGCGCTGTCTCGGGCCCGCCGTCGGCTTTCCTGCGCTCGCCGCTTGGCATGGGAGGGGGGGGACACCTCTGCCCCGATGCTCTCGCCGGGACCCTCGGGGACAGGACGCTGCGGTTGGGGACACCGAGGGCTCGGCTTCTCCCTGGGGCGAGGGCACGTTTAGGCACTCCGACCGCCGCTCCGGTCACCCCAAATCCCTCCCCTCGCCTCCCGCTCCCCCCGTTTGCCGGCTGTACCGGGTCGGTGATCTCTCGCCGTCCTCAGGGTTGCCGGTACCCGGGAGCTGCCCCCTTTCTCTCGGCGGTGCCGTGAAAAGAAATCTCTTGTTTCTTTTTATTTCAGCGAAGGCGAGACAGAGAGGGCTGCCAAGGTAGAGGCGTTCCCTAGAGAACTGTAGCTTGACTTAGCGGCAGTTGGGTAGGAAGTTGGAAGGCTCTAGTGAGCTCGTGCCCACCCGTGCCATCATCTACCTCCCATCAATCTGGAGCCTCATCGACACGTCTCCCCAGGCAGCTGCGGCCACCTGGCTTCTGAGGCCAGCCTGTGAGTACCAAAACACCGGCGTCCGACCGTATCTCGTCACCGCCGACCCCTCGCTGCCGCCGCCGCACCCCTTTCCCCCTCGCCATCCCCCCCTCGCCCCGGCTTGCCGGCTTCTCACGCTCTCTTCCTTCCCCGGGGGTGCGGAGGCGATGATTTTTTTAATGTCTTTTTAGGGTCGCCCGAGATGCTGCCGCTTCCCCGCTTTGCCCGGTTGAACGGCGATGCCGGGTGCCGCCGCCGTTCTGCGGGAATTTGGGGTTCAGCCCCCGTTTTTGGGGGCTCCGTGCATCTTCCTGCTTGCTCTTCCGACATCCCTCTCCTCCGGCCGTGCCCGCTTCGGTGGCCACGATGCTTTTTGCGCCCACCCATGTCCCCCGGGACAACCTTCGGTGTCCCCTTGGCAAGACTTGGCCCGATCCGGTGCCCACGGCGGATGCCGGGGGCTCTCCCACCCCGTGGTTGGGACCCCAGGACCCGGTGCCACAGGAAAACCGTTACCCCGGGAGGGGGGGGGGGGGTGTGTTCCCCCTGCCTGACCAAAAATTGGGGGGCATGGAGAACCCTAACGTGGCCCTGTTGCCTGCCGTGCCCCGCAGAGCCGGGTCCCGCAGAGCCGGGGGAGACGCGCTGCAGCATTCCCCACCCTTCATAATTTCCATTTTAATGGATTTTCTTCTTTTTTTTTTTTTTCTTTGCTGCATGTCAGCTTCCATTTTTCATAGTTAGCTGAGAAAAAGGGAGTTTTTATATATATATATATTTCTTTTTTTTCCATCTGCTTTATATCCCCTCCCGCTCCCTCCCCCAGCCATCCCAGCCCTGGGAGAGGGGGAAGCCGCTCCCTCCGCTCCCGATGAAATACCGCACGATTTATAACATGAAATCGGGACAGGAACAGGATTTTTTTTTTTTTGGCACGCCGATCATTTCTTTCCTCTTTATTCGGGGCAGGTTCGTCAAGCTCTGAGCGTGGTGGTTTGCAAATAATTTATAATTAATAAGACCTCAAGTGGAGGCGGGGAGGGGGGGGGGTGGGATACACACAATAGTTGTGCTTTCCTCCCCAAAATGCGCTTCGTGCCTTTGCCAACCCCCCCTCCAGCTTTGCACGAGGGGTCCTGGGATGGTTTGTAGTGGTTCGTGCTGCGTCCTGGTGATGGTTTGGGAGCCGCGCTGGTGGTTTCGATCCTTCTTGTGCCACCGACGGCTCCGGCAGAGCCTGGCACGCTGTTGGGACAGGGAGAAGGACGGACGGACAGACAGACGGGAAGGACGGAGGTTGCAGGGCACCTGCTGTGACGGGGGAGCAGCTCCAAAAAACCCTTTTCTAATCATAGCTCTGGTTTCCTGTTTTCCCACGCCGCGGGGCTGCCGCTGGCCGAGCCGGGCCGTGGGGTTCGTGCCGGGGTGCTTGGCCGCGTCGGGTGGGACCCGGAGCCCTCTTGCCTGCGCTCCTCTGCCTGCTCGCTGCCTGCTTTCCTGCCTGCCTCCATCACGAGGGCCTTCCCCTGCCACCACCTCCCGGTGCACCGGCCCCTTGTGCCATCATCCCTCCGTCCCAGAGTCCCCATCCCCTGCTCATCATCCCGAGCGATCTTATATATATACACGTAGCCAGTGGGTAAACTCACAACGTGGGTGGCGTGTGGGTACATATATAATGGATATAAAATAGCCGGTGGCGGGCGTGTACGTGTATGGGAAAGCACATTTAATAGCCCCAGCAATTTCCCTTTCTGGGTGCACGGGCGTGGCGCGGAGCGGGGCTCCCAGCTCTGCCTTCCTCCTCCTGCGCCGCCCAGAGCGGGGTAAATAAGGGCGGATGGAGAGAAAACGGCGGGGAAGAGTAGTCGTGTCTGGGGATATTGCGAGGATCCGGGTTCGCTTTCACTTGAAAAAGCTGAAATTTGGTGCATGGGCAGCTGGGGGGTGAGACGGAGCGGTTTGAGGCAGGGAAGGGGAGTTTCTGGAGCTGGGTGGGATGTTGGGTGTCTCCTGGCCTGGCCGCAGCCTTGGGATCCGTCGTCTGAAATGGCTCCTGGTCCTTGGTGCTGCCTACAGCCCCCGGTGCGTCGGCCCCAAACTCGCCTTGTCGTGCGCTGTGCTGCTCCGTATCGCGAGGGGTGGGCGGGCCCCTCCTCCCTGCCTCAGTTTCCCCCAAAATTAGCCTGGGGGGGGTCCAGCCTGTGGCTCTTCCGCAGGCTGGTGTGGCCGTATGGGTGCAAACACCCGGCAGGACCAACACCCCCTTTTTCTGGGTGCTGCCCACCCCCCTACAAAGACCCCAGGGAGGTCAGGGTCCTGATTTAAGCCGAGGGACAAGTGAGTGCGATGAGGAGGAGGAGGAGGAAGGCTCATCGCCCCATCCCACCCCCAGGGTGCTTGTTTTGTGGGAGCAGGGGTGCTCCCGGACGCCTCCGGCGTTGTTTGGAGGGGGCTGCCCGTCCGGCAAACGCGGGACTGTGTCCGAATCCCCGCAGCCACCCCCCCCAGGCTCTCCGTGCCTCAGTTTCCCCGCCCGCCGGGGCTCAGCCGTAGGCACCCCGCCCCCAAATCCCCCCCCCCTACCCCCCAAAGGCTTTCGGGGACGCGCTTTGCCGGCGGCGCTGGTCTAGTTTCTCCCGGGATCCCGGCCGTGGCCTGGTTTATATTACAGCCAGAGCTCCTCAGGGACCTCTCCTATACGTTCCACCAGGGTCCCTTATAGACTTTACCCTCAAACACCCCCGTAACGAGGTTTGCCAGCGCCGCGGTGCCTGTTTACGCCAGGCCGTTACACCCGTTTCTCGCCGTCCCCCTCTCAGATGTTTTCGATTACCCGAAGATGGATTTAGAATTAATTTTCCCAATGTGTTTAAGTGTCTCTATAAATCTCCCGGCCTCGCTGCAGCCAGGTTTTTCCTGCCGAGCTGCCCACGGACGTCGCGGGTTGCTTCGCTTGGGATTGGGGGTGGCTTTTTTTTTTGGGGGGGGGGGGGTGGGACTCAGCCAGGGTTGGCTTTGGGTTCAACGTGCCGCCGTCGTGCTCGCCCTCTCCCCTGGCAGCATCCCGTCTGCCTCCGTAACCCCTCCTGGAGATACCGGAGGAGCAGTGCAGACACCTCTGGGGCTTGGGAGATTTGGGTTTTTTTTGCCCCAAATTCCCACCCCCTTCCCTTGCCACGCCGCATCTTCGTGTGCTCGCTGGTGTTTTGGGCTCCTCGAGGTGCTCGGTGTCACCCCCCCATCCTGCAGGACTTTCCAGCTGGGAAGATGCTTGGGAGGTTCCCCAGCCCTGCCTGCTCCCTGCCTGCTCCCTGCCCTCTTTTAGTGCCTGGTGGTTGCTTTTGGGGGACGGGGGGGGGTTTGGTGTCGGTGGGGTTCGAGCCCCCGAGGGGGGGTGGGAGGGGGGGGTCCGTGCAGCAGCCGATGCCCCCCCTGACCGTCCCCCCCCACCCGTTTCTCCCCGCAGGATGGCGGAGCCTCGCTTCAACAACCCCTACTTCTGGCCGCCCCCCCCCACCATGCCCAGCCAGGTAGGACCCCCCTGCCCCGGGATTTTGGGGAGGAGGGAGGACAGACGGACGTGGGGGGATGCCCGGGGAGGGCTGGGGGTGCAGGTTCCTCCGCCCCTGACCCACCTTTCTGCCTCCTTCTCCCCCTCCCCTCCACCAGCTGGACAACCTGGTCCTGATCAACAAAATCAAGGAGCAGTTGATGGCGGAGAAGATCCGACCCCCGCACTTGCCCCCCACCTCCGTGGCCTCCCAGCAGCCCCTCCTGGTGCCCCCCTCGCCCGCCGAAAGCAGCCAATCCATCATGTCCCTCCCCAAACTGCAGCAGGTCCCGGGGCTCCACCCTCAAGCCGTCCCCCAGCCCGACGTGGCCCTTCACGCCCGACCGGCCACCAGCACCGTCACAGGTACCACCACGGGCGGCTCCCGGCAGCGCCGGGGATGTTTTGGGGAGGGTTCCTTATAATTTAGGACCCTGCTGTGCGAGAAAATGGGAGGGGGGACCCCTTCCAAATTAACGCGGCCTTCTCGCTGCCTGCCAGGGTTGGGGCTGGCTTCCCGCGCGCCGGCGGTCAGCACCTCTGAATCCAGCACGGGGACGGGGACCACCACCCCATCGACCCCCACCTCCACCAGCCAGAGCCGCCTCATCGCCTCCTCGCCCACCCTAATCTCAGGAATCACCAGCCCCCCCCCTCCTCGACTCCATAAAGACAATCCAGGGCCACGGTTTGCTGGGGGCACCCAAGGCGGAACGGGGCCGGAAGAAGATCAAAGCGGAAAATCCTTCGGACCGCCGGTCTTGGTGGTGCCCTACCCCATCCTGGCCTCGGGGGAGACCGCCAAAGAGGGCAAGACGTACAGGTAGGCACCCCCCCACCTGCTCGGGGAGGGTCGGGGGACGGCGGGGTGCCCCCCCCTGCCCCAGCCCGGTCCCTGCGGGGTTCTCCGCCCCCCCTCTCCAGGTGTAAGGTCTGCCCCTTGACGTTCTTCACCAAGTCGGAGATGCAGATCCACTCCAAGTCGCACACAGAGGCCAAGCCCCACAAGTGCCCCCATTGCTCCAAATCCTTCGCCAACGCCTCTTACCTGGCCCAGCACCTGCGCATCCACCTGGGCGTCAAACCCTACCACTGCTCCTACTGCGAGAAGTCCTTCCGCCAGCTCTCCCACCTCCAGCAGCACACCAGGTGTGGGCACAACCGGCCCCGGGGGGCTGCGGGAGGGCCCTGGGGGGCTGGGGAGGGGCCCTTCAGCCCCCTCTTCCCTTAGGGGGTGGTGGGCGTCCACCCAGCGTCTCCCGTGCCGTGGTTGCTGTCCCCGCCGCCTTCGTCATCGCCACCGCGCTCGTCCTTCCTCGCCACCCCCGTCATCCCTGACAGCTTTATGGTCCCCACCGTGTTTGTTGTCCCCACCATGGTCATCTGTCCCCACCACGCCAGTGTGTGCCCGCTGCCTTCACCATCCCCACCGCCTTCATCATCCTCACTGCCTTCACCATCCCCACCGCCTTCATCATCCCCACCACGCCAGTCTGTCCCTGCCGCCTTCATTGTCCCCACCACCTTCATCATCCCCACCACGCCAATCTGTCCCACCACACCAGTCTGTCCCCGTTGCCTTCATCATCCTCACTGCCTTCGTTGTCCATGTCACGCTGATCATCCCTACCACACCAATCTGTCCCCGCTGCCTTCATCATCCTCACTGCCTTCATCATTCCCACCACACCAGTCTGTCCCCACCACCTTCATGGTTCCCACCACCTTCATGGTCCCCACCATGCCAATCTGGTCCCACTGCCTTCACCATCCCCACTGCCTTCACCATCCCACCGCCTTCACCATCCCCACCACACCAGTCTGTCCCTGCCA
>NW_027436577.1:0-28837 GCF_031877795.1 Strix aluco
TCTCTCTTCCTCCACTCTTTTCCTCCTCTCTCCTTCTTTCACTCTTCCTCCACTCTCTTCCTTCTCTCTCTTCCTCCTCTCTCTTCCTCCTCTCTTTTCCTCCTCTATTTCCCTCCTCTCTCTTCCTCCTCTCTCATTTTCCTCTCTCTTCCTCCTCTCTCTTTCTCCTCTCTCATTTTCCTCCTCTCTTCCTCCTCTCTCATCCTCCCCTTTCCTCTTTTCTCTCTTCCTCCTCTCTCTTCCTCCTCTCTCCTCGTCCCTCTTTCTTCCTCCTCTCTCTTCCTCTTCTCTCTTCCTCCTCTCTCTTCCTCCTCTCTTTTGCTCCTCTATTTTCCTCCTCTCTCCTCCTCCTCTCTCCTCTTCCTCTCTCTTCCACCTCTCTCTTCCACCACTCTCTTCCTTCTCTCTCTTCCTCCTCACTCCTCTTCATCTCTCTTCCTCCTCTCTCTTCCTCCTCTCTTTTCCTCCTCTCTCTTCCTCCTCTCTCCTCTTCCTCTCTCTTCCTCCTCCCTCTTCCTCCTCTCTCGTCTTCCTCTCTCTTCCTCCTCTATCTTCCTACTCTCTATTCCTCCTCTCTTTTCCTCCTCTATCTTCTTCTTCTCTTTTACTCCTCTCTCTTTCTCCTCTCTCTTCCTCCTCTCTCCTCTTCCTGTTCCTCATCTCTTTTCCTCCTCTCTCTTCCTCCTCTCTCCTCTTCCTCTCTCTTCCTCCTCTTTTTTCCTCCTCTCTCCTCCTCCTCTTTCGTCTTCCCCTCTCTTCCTCCTCTCTCTTCCTACTCTTTCTTCCTCCTCTCTCTTCCTCCTCTCTTTTCCCCCTCTTCTTCCTCCTCTCTTTTCCTCCTCTCTCTTCCTCCTCTCTCTTCCTCTTCTCTTTTCCTCCTCTATTTTCCTCCGCTCTCCTCCTCCTCTCTCCTCTTCCTCTCTCTTCCACCTCCCTCTTCTACCTCTCTCTCCTCGTCTCTCTTCCTCCTCTCTAGTCTTCCTCTCTCGTCCTCATCTCTTTTCCTCCTCTCTCTTCCTCCTCTCTCCTCTTCCTCTCTCTTCCTCCTCACTTTTCCTCCTCTCTCCTCATCCTCTTTCGTCTTCCTCTCTCTGCCTCCACTCTCTTCCTCCTCTCTCTTCCTCCTCTCTCTCCCTCTTCTCTTTTCCTCGTCACTCTTCCTCCTCTCTCTTTCTCCTCTCTTTTGGTCCTCCTCTCTCCTTGTTCTCTCTTTTCCTCCACTCTCCTCTTCCTCTCTTTTCCTCCTCTCTCTTCCTCCTCTCTCCTCTTCCTCTCTCGTCCTCATCTCTTTTCCTCCTCTCTCTTCATCCTCTATATTTCTCCTCTCTCTTCCTCCACTCTTTTCCTCCTCTCTCCTTTTTCTCAATCTTACTCCTCTCTCTTCCTCGTCTCTCTTCCTCCTCTCTTTTTCTCCTCTCTCCTCCTCCTCTTTCGTCTTCCTCTCTCCTCCTCCTCTCTTTTCCTACTCTCTCTTCCTCCTCTCTCTTCCTCCACTCTCTTCCTCCTCTCTTTTCCTCCTCTCTTTCCTCCTCTCTCTTCCTCCTCTCTCATTTTCCTCTCTCTTCATCCTTTCTCTTCCTCCTTTCTCCTCTTCCTCTCTCTTCCTCCTCTCTCCTCCTCCTCTCTCTTCTGCCTCTCTATTACTTCTCTCTCTTCCTCCTCTCTTTTCCTCCTCTCTCCTCTTCCTCTCTCTTCCTCCTCTATCTTCCTACTCTCTCTTCCTCCTCTCTTCTTCCTCCTCTCTTTTCCCCCTCTATTTTCCTCCTCTCTCCTCCTCCTCTCTCCTCTTCCTTTCTCTTCTTCCTCTATCTTCCTCCTCTCTCCTCTCACACTCTCTTCCTCCCCTCTCTTCCTCCTCTCTCCTCTTCCTTTCTCTTCCTCCTCTATCTTCCTCCTCTCTCTTCCTCCTCTTTCTTCCTCCTCTCTTTTCCTACTCTACTTTCCTCCTCTCTATTTCTCCTCCCTCCTCTTCCTCTCTAGTCCTCATCTCTTTTCGTCCTCTCTCTTCATCCTCTCTCTTTCTCCTCTCTCTTCGTCCACTCTTTTCCTCCTCTCTCCTTTTTCTCACTCTTCCTCCTCTCTCTTCCTCCTCTCTCTTCCTCCTCTCTTTTTTCTCCTCTCTCCTCCTCGTCTTTCGTCTTGCTCTCTGCTCCTCCTCTGTCTTCCTTCTCTCTCTTCATCCTCTCTCTACCTCCTCTCTTTTCCTCCTCTCTCTTCATTCTCTCTCCTCTTCCTCTCTCTTCCTCCTCTCTCTTCATCCTCTCTCTTCCTCCTCTCTCTTCCTCCTTTCCCTTTCTCCATTCTCATCTTCCTCACTCTTCCTCCTCTCTCTTCCTCTTCTCTCTTCTTCCTCTCTCCTCTTTCTCACTGTTCCTCCTCTGTCTTCAACCTCTCTTTTCCTCCTCTCTCCTCTTCCACTTTCTTCCTTCTCTCTCTTCCTCCTATCTCCTCCTCCTCTCTCTTCCTACACTCTCTTCCTCCTCTCTTTTCCTCCTCACTCCTTTTCCACTCTCTCCCTCCTCTCTCTTCCTCCTCTCTTTTCCTCCTCTCTCTTTTTCCTGTCTCTTCCTCTTCTCTCTTCCTCCTCACTTATCTTCCTCCTATCTCTTCCTCCTCTCTCTTCCTCCTCTCTTCTCTTACTCACGCTTCCTCTTCTCTCTTCCTCCTCTCTTTTCTGCCTCTCTCTTCCTCCTCTCCCCTCTTCCTCTCTCTTCCTCCTCTCTCTTCATCCCCTCTCTTCCTCCTCTCTCTTCCTCCTCTCTCTTCCTCCTCTCTCCTCTACCGCTCTCTTCCTCCTCTCTTTTCCTCCCCTCTCCTCCTCCTCCCTCCTCCTCCTCCCTCCTCTTCCTTTCTCGTCCTCATCTCTTTTCGTCCTCTCTCTTCATCCTCTGTCTTTCTCCTCTCTCTTCCTCCACTCTTTTTCTCCTCTCTCCTTCTTTTCACTCTTCCTCCACTCTCTTCCTTCTCTCTCTTCCTCCTCTCTCTTCCTCCTCTCTTTTCCTCCTCTATTTCCTCCTCTCTCTTCCTCCTCTCTCATTTTCCTCTCTCTTCCTCCTCTCTCTTTCTCCTCTCTCATTTTCCTCTCTCTTCCTCCTCTCTCATCCTCCCCTTTCCTCTTTTTCTCTCTTCCTCCTCTCTCTTCCTCCTCTCTCCTCGTCCTCTTTCTTCCTCCTCTCTCTTCCTCTTCTCTCTTCCTCCTCTCTCTTCCTCCTCTCTTTTGCTCCTCTATTTTCCTCCTCTCTCCTCCTCCTCTCTCCTCTTCCTCTCTCTTCCACCTCTCTCTTCCACCACTCTCTTCCTTCTCTCTCTTCCTCCTCACTCCTCTTCATCTCTCTTCCTCCTCTCTCTTCCTCCTCTCTTTTCCTCCTCTCTCTTCCTCCTCTCTCCTCTCTTCCTCTCTCTTCCTCCTCCCTCTTCCTCCTCTCTCGTCTTCCTCTCTCTTCCTCGTCTATCTTCCTACTCTCTATTCCTCCTCTCTTTTCCTCCTCTATCTTCTTCTTCTCTTTTACTCCTCTCTCTTTCTCCTCTCTCTTCCTCCTCTCTCCTCTTCCTGTTCCTCATCTCTTTTCCTCCTCTCTCTTCCTCCTCTCTCCTCTTCCTCTCTCTTCCTCCTCTTTTTTCCTCCTCTCTCCTCCTCCTCTTTCGTCTTCCCCTCTCTTCCTCCTCTCTCTTCCTACTCTTTCTTCCTCCTCTCTCTTCCTCCTCTCTTTTCCCCCTCTTCTTCCTCCTCTCTTTTCCTCCTCTCTCTTCCTCCTCTCTCTTCCTCTTCTCTTTTCCTCCTCTATTTTCCTCCGCTCTCCTCCTCATCTCTCCTCTTCCTCTCTCTTCCACCTCCCTCTTCTACCTCTCTCTTCCTCGTCTCTCTTCCTCCTCTCTAGTCTTCCTCTCTCGTCCTCATCTCTTTTCCTCCTCTCTCTTCCTCCTCTCTCCTCTTCCTCTCTCTTCCTCCTCACTTTTCCTCCTCTCTCCTCATCCTCTTTCGTCTTCCTCTCTCTGCCTCCACTCTCTTCCTCCTCTCTCTTCCTCCTCTCTCTCCCTCTTCTCTTTTCCTCGTCACTCTTCCTCCTCTCTCTTTCTCCTCTCTTTTGGTCCTCCTCTCTCCTTGTTCTCTCTTTTCCTCCACTCTCCTCTTCCTCTCTTTTCCTCCTCTCTCTTCCTCCTCTCTCCTCTTCCTCTCTCGTCCTCATCTCTTTTCCTCCTCTCTCTTCATCCTCTATATTTCTCCTCTCTCTTCCTCCACTCTTTTCCTCCTCTCTCCTTTTTCTCAATCTTACTCCTCTCTCTTCCTCGTCTCTCTTCCTCCTCTCTTTTTCTCCTCTCTCCTCCTCCTCTTTCGTCTTCCTCTCTCCTCCTCCTCTCTTTTCCTACTCTCTCTTCCTCCTCTCTCTTCCTCCACTCTCTTCCTCCTCTCTTTTCCTCCTCTCTTTCCTCCTCTCTCTTCCTCCTCTCTCATTTTCCTCTCTCTTCATCCTTTCTCTTCCTCCTTTCTCCTCTTCCTCTCTCTTCCTCCTCTCTCCTCCTCCTCTCTCTTCTGCCTCTCTATTACTTCTCTCTCTTCCTCCTCTCTTTTCCTCCTCTCTCCTCTTCCTCTCTCTTCCTCCTCTATCTTCCTACTCTCTCTTCCTCCTCTCTTCTTCCTCCTCTCTTTTCCCCCTCTATTTTCCTCCTCTCTCCTCCTCCTCTCTCCTCTTCCTTTCTCTTCTTCCTCTATCTTCCTCCTCTCTCCTCTCACACTCTCTTCCTCCCCTCTCTTCCTCCTCTCTCCTCTTCCTTTCTCTTCCTCCTCTATCTTCCTCCTCTCTCTTCCTCCTCTTTCTTCCTCCTCTCTTTTCCTACTCTACTTTCCTCCTCTCTATTTCTCCTCCCTCCTCTTCCTCTCTAGTCCTCATCTCTTTTCGTCCTCTCTCTTCATTCTCTCTCTTTCTCCTCTCTCTTCGTCCACTCTTTTCCTCCTCTCTCCTTTTTCTCACTCTTCCTCCTCTCTCTTCCTCCTCTCTCTTCCTCCTCTCTTTTTTCTCCTCTCTCCTCCTCGTCTTTCGTCTTGCTCTCTGCTCCTCCTCTGTCTTCCTTCTCTCTCTTCATCCTCTCTCTACCTCCTCTCTTTTCCTCCTCTCTCTTCATTCTCTCTCCTCTTCCTCTCTCTTCCTCCTCTCTCTTCATCCTCTCTCTTCCTCCTCTCTCTTCCTCCTTTCCCTTTCTCCATTCTCATCTTCCTCACTCTTCCTCCTCTCTCTTCCTCTTCTCTCTTCTTCCTCTCTCCTCTTTCTCACTGTTCCTCCTCTGTCTTCAACCTCTCTTTTCCTCCTCTCTCCTCTTCCACTTTCTTCCTTCTCTCTCTTCCTCCTATCTCCTCCTCCTCTCTCTTCCTACACTCTCTTCCTCCTCTCTTTTCGTCCTCTCTCCTTTTCCACTCTCTCTCTCTCCTCTCTCTTCCTCCTCTCTATTTCTCCTCTCTCTTTTTCCTCTCTGTTCCTCTTCTCTCTTCCTCCTCTCTAATCTTCCTCTCTCTTCGTCCTATCTCTTCCTCCTCTCTCTTCATCCTCTCTCTTCCTCCTCTCTCTTCCTCATTTCTCTTTCTCCTTTCTCCTCTTCCTCACACTTACTCCTCTCTCTTCCTTCTCTCTCCTCCTCCTCTCTCCTCCTCCTCTCTCCTCTTCCTTTCTCTTCCTCCTCTCTTTTCCTCCTCTCTCTTCCTCCTATCTCCTCTTCCTCTCTCTTCCTCCTCTCTCTTCATTCTCTCTCTTCTGCCTCTTTCTTCCTCCTTTCTCTTTCTCCTTTCTCCTCTTCCTCACTCTTCCTCCTCTCTCTTCCTACTCTCTCCTCCTCCTCTCTCCTCTTCCTCTCTCTTCGTCCTCTCTCTAACTCCTCTTTCTTCCTCCTTTCTCATCTTGCTCTCTCTTCCTCCTCTCTCTTCCTCCTCTCTCTTCCTACTGTCTCTTCCTCATTTCTCTTCCTCCTCTCTCTTCCTCCTCTCTTTTCCTCCTCTCTCATCCTCCTCTCCTTTCCTCCTCTCTCTTTCTCCTCTCTCTTCCTCCAAGCTCTTTCTCCTTTCTCCTCTTCCTCACTCTTCCTCCTCTTTCTTCCTCCTCTCTCCTCTTCGTCTCTCCTCTTACTCTCTCTTCCTCCTTTCTCTTTCTCCTTTCTCCTCTTCCTCACTCTTACTCCTCTCTCTTCCTCCTCTCTCCTCCTCCTCTCTCCTCTTCCTCTGTCTTCCTCCTCTCTCTTCCTCCTCTCTTTTCCTCCTCTCGCTTTCTCCTCTCTCCGCTTCCTCTCTCTTCCTCCTCTCTCTTCATTCTCTCTCTTCCTCCTCTCTCTTCCTCCTTTCTCTTTCTCCTTTCTCCTCTTCCTCACTCTTCCTCCTCTCTCTTCCTACACTCTCCTCCTCCTCTCTCCTCTTCCTCTTTCTTCCTTCTCTCTCTTCCTCCTATATCCTCCTGCTCTCTCTTCCTACACTCTCTTCCTCCTCTCTTTTCCTCCTCTCTCCTTTTCCTCTCTCTCCCTCCTGTCTCTTCCTCCTCTCTTTTCCTCCTCTCTCTTTCTCCTCTCTCTTCCTCTTCTCTCTTCCTCCTCTCTAATCTTCCTCTCTCTTCCTCCTCTCTCTTCCTCCTCTCTCTTCCTACTCTCTCTTCATCCTCTCTCTTCCTCCTCACTTTTCCTCCTCTCTCCTCCTCCTCTCTCCTCTTCCTCTCTCTTCCTCCTCTCTCTTCATCCTCTCTCTTCCTCCTCCCTCTTCCTCCTTTCTCTTTCTCCTTTCTCCTGTTCCTCACTCTTCCTCCTCTCTCTTCCTCCTCTCTCCTCGTCTTCTCTTTTCCATCTCTATCTTCCTCCTGTCTCCTCTTCCTCTCTCTTCCTCCTCTCTCTTCCTCCTCTCTTTTCCACCTCTATCTTCCTTCTCTCTCCTCTTCCTCTCTCTTCCTCGTCTTTCTTCCTCCTCTCTCTTCCTTTTCTCTTTTCCTCCTCTCTCCTTCTCCTCTCTCCTCTTCCTCACTCTTCCTCCTCTATCTTCGTCCTCTCTCTTCCTCTTCTCTCCTCTTTCTCACGGTTCCTCCTCTCTCTTCAACCTCTCTTTTCCTCCTCTCTCCTCTTCCTCTTTCTTCCTTCTCTCTCTTCCTCCTATATCCTCCTTCTCTCTCTTCCTACACACTCTTCCTCCTCTCTTTTCCTCCTATCTCTTTCTCCTCTCTCTTCCTCTTCTCTCTTCCTCCTCTCTAATCTTCCTCTCTCTTCCTCCTCTCTCTTCCTCGTCTCTCTTCCTCCTCTCTCTTCCTCCTCTCTCCTCTACCTCTCTCTTCCTCCTCTCTTTTCCTCCTCTCTCGTCTTCCTCTCTCCTGTTGCTCTCTCTTCCTACTCTCTCTTCATCCTCTCTTCCTCCTCTCTTATCCTCCTCTCTCTTCATCCTCTGTCCTCTTCCTCTGTTTTCCTCCTCTCTCTTCCTCCTCTCTCTTCCTCCTCTCTCTTCCTCCTCTCTTTTCCTCCTCTCTCCTCCTCCTCTCCTTTCCTCCTCTCTCTTCCTCCTCTCTCTTCCTCCTTTCTCTTTCTCCTTTCTCCTCTTCCTCACTCTTCCTACTCTCTCCTCATCCTTTCTCTTCTTCCTCTCTCTTCCTCCTCTCTTTTCCTCCTTTCTCTTTCTCCTTTCTCCTCTTCCTCACTCTTCCTCCTCTCTCTTCCTACTCTCTCCTCGTCCTCTCTTCTCTTCCTCTCTCTTCCTCCTCTCTCTTACTCCTCTCTCTTCCTACTGTCTCTTCCTCCTTTCTCTTCCTCTCTCTTCCTCCTCTCTTTTCCTCCTTTCTCTTTCTCCTTTCTCCTCTTCCTCACTCTTCCTCCTCTCTCTTTCTCCTTTCTCCTCTTCCTCACTCTTCCTCCTCTCTCTTCCTCCTCTCTCTTCCTACTGTCTCTTCCTCCTTTCTCTTCCTCCTCTCTCTTCCTCCTCTCTCTTGCTCCTCTCTTTTCCTCCTCTCTCCTCCTCCTCTCCTTTCCTCCTCTCTCTTCCTCCTCTCTCTTCCTCCTTTCTCTTTCTCCTTTCTCCTCTTCCTCACTCTTCCTACTCTCTCCTCATCCTCTCTCCTGTTCCTCTCTCTTCCTCCTCTCTCTTCCTCCTCTCTTTTCCTCCTCTCTCTTCCTCCTCTCTCTTCATCCTCTCTCTTCCTCCTCTCTCTTCCTCCTTTCTCTTTCTCCTTTCTCCACTTCCCCACTCTTCCTCCTCTCTCTTCCTCCTCACTCCTCCTCCTCTCTTTTCCACCTCTATCTTCCTCCTCTCTCCTCTTCCACTCTCTTCCTCCTCTCTCTTCCTCCTCTCTTTTCCACCTCTATCTTCCTCCTCTCTCCTCTTCCTCTCTCTTCCTCCTCTCTCTTCCTCCTCTCTCTTCCTCTTCTCTTTTCCTCCTCTCTCCTCCTCCTCTCTCCTCTTCCTCCCTGTTCCTCCTCTCTATTCCTCCTCTCTCCTCCTCCTCTCTTTTCCACCTCTATCTTCCTCCTCTCTCCTCTTCCACTCTCCTCCTCCTCTCTCTTCCTCCTGTCTTTTCCACCTCTATCTTCCTCCTCTCTCATCTTCCTCTCTCTTCCTCCTCTCTCTTACTCCTCTCTCTTCCTACTGTCTCTTCCTCCTTTCTCTTCTTCCTCTCTCTTCCTCCTCTCTTTTCCTCCTTTCTCTTTCTCCTTTCTCCTCTTCCTCACTCTTCCTCCTCTCTCTTTCTCCTTTCTCCTCTTCCTCACTATTCCTCCTCTCTCTTCCTCCTCTCTCTTCCTCCTCTCTCCTCTATCTCTCTCTTCCTCCTCTCTCTACGTCCTCTCTCTTCCTCTTTTCTCATCTTCTTCCCTCTTCCTCCTCTCTCTTCCTCCTCTCTCTTCCTACTGTCTCTTCCTCTTTCTCTTCCTCCTCTCTCTTCCTCCTCTCTTTTCCTCCTCTCTCCTCCTCCCTCTTCATCCTCTCTCTTCCTCCTCTCTCTTCCTCCTTTCTCTTTCTCCCTTCTCCTCTTCCTCACTCTTCCTCCTCTCTCTTCCTCCTCTCTCCTCCTCCTCTCTCCTCTTCCTCTCTCTTCATCTTCTCTCTTCCTCCTCTCTTTTCCTCCTCTCTCCTCCTCCTCTCTTCTCTTACTCACTCTTCCTCCTCTCTCTTCCTCCTCTCTCTTCCTCCTCTCTCCTCTACCTCTCTCTTCCTCCTCTCTTTTCCTCCTCTCTCGTCTTCCTCTCTCCTGTTGCTCTCTCTTCCTACTCTCTCTTCATCCTCTCTTCCTCCTCTCTTTTCCTCCTCTCTCTTCATCCTCTGTCCTCTTCCTCTCTTTTCCTCCTCTCTCTTCCTCCTCTCTCTTCCTCCTCGCTCTTCCTCCTCTCTTTTCCTCCTCTCTCATCCTCCTCTCCTTTCCTCCTCTCTCTTCCTCCTCTCTCTTCTTCCTTTCTCTTTCTCCTTTCTCCTCTTCCTCACTCTTCCTACTCTCTCCTCATCCTCTCTCCTCTTCCTCTCTCTTCCTCCTCTCTCTTCCTCCTCTCTTTTCCTCCTCTCTCTTCCTCCTCTCTCTTCATCCTCTCTCTTCCTCCTCTCTCTTCCTCCTTTCTCTTTCTCCTTTCTCCACTTCCCCACTCTTCCTCCTCTCTCTTCGTCCTCACTCCTCCTCCTCTCTTTTCCACCTCTATCTTCCTCCTCTCTCCTCTTCCACTCTCTTCCTCCTCTCTCTTCCTCCTCTCTTTTCCACCTCTATCTTCCTCCTCTCTCCTCTTCCTCTCTCTTCCTCCTCTCTCTTCCTCCTCTCTCTTCCTCTTCTCTTTTCCTCCTCTCTCCTCCTCCTCTCTCCTCTTCCTCCCTGTTCCTCCTCTCTATTCCTCCTCTCTCCTCCTCCTCTCTTTTCCACCTCTATCTTCCTCCTCTCTCCTCTTCCACTCTCCTCCTCCTCTGTCTTCCTCCTGTCTTTTCCACCTCTATCTTCCTCCTCTCTCATCTTCCTCTCTCTTCCTCCTCTCTCTTACTCCTCTCTCTTCCTACTGTCTCTTCCTCCTTTCTCTTCTTCCTCTCTATTCCTCCTCTTTTCCTCCTTTCTCTTTCTTCTTTCTCCTCTTCCTCACTCTTCCTTCTCTCTCTTCCTACTCTCTCCTCCACCTCTCTCCTCTTCCTCTCTCTTCCTCCTCTCTCTTCCTCCTCTCTTTTCCTCCTCTTTCTTCCTCCTCTCTCCTATTCCTCTCTCTTCCTCCTCTCTCTTCATCCTCTCTCTTCCTCCTCTCTCTTCCTCCTTTCTCTTTCTCCTTTCTCCTCTTCCCCACTCTTCCTCCTCTCTCTTCCTCCTCTCTCCTCCTCCTCTCTTTTCCACCTCTATCTTCCTCCTCTCCCCTCTTCCACTCTCTTCCTCCTCTCTGTTCCTCCTCTCTTTTAAACCTCTATCTTCCTCCTCTCTCCTCTTCCTCTCTCTTCCTAGTCTCTCTTCCTCCTCTCTCTTCCTCTTCTCTTTTCCTCCTCTCTCCTCCTCCTCTCTCCTCTTTCTCACTCTTCCTCCTCTCTCTTCCTACTCTCTCCTCTTCTGCTCTCTTCCTCATCTCTTTTCCTCCTCTCTCTTCCTCCTCAATTTTTCTCCTCTCTCCTCTTCCTCCCTCCTCTTCCAGTCCCTTCCTCCTCTCTCTTCATCCTCTCTCTTTGTCCTCTCTTTTCCTCCTCTCTCCTCCTCCTCTCTCCTCTTCCTCCCTCTTCCTCCTCTCTCTTCCTCCTCTCTTTTCCACCTCTATCTTCCTCCTCTCTCCTATTCCACTCTCTTTCTCCTCTCTCTTCCTCCTCTCTTTTCCACCTCTATCTTCCTCCTCTCTCATCTTCCTCTCTCTTCCTTCTCTCTCTTACTCCTCTCTCATCCTACTGTCTCTTTCTCCTTTCTCTTCTTTCTCTCTCTTCCTCCTCTCTTTTCCTCCTTTCTCTTTCTCCTTTCTCCTCTTCCTCACTCTTCCTCCTCTCTTTCTCCTTTCTCCTCTTCCTCACTCTTCCTCCTCTCTCTTCCTCCTCTCTCTTCCTCCTCTCTTCTCTATCTCTCTCTTCCTCCTCTCTCTACGTCCTCTCTCTTCCTCTTCTCTCATCTTCTTCCCTCTTCCTCCTCTCTCTTCCTCCTCTCTCTTCCTACTGTCTCTTCCTCCTTTCTCTTCCTCCTCTCTCTTCCTCCTCTCTTTTCCTCCTCTCTCCTCCTCCCTCTTCATCCTCTCTCTTCCTTCTCTCTCTTCCTCCTTTCTCTTTCTCCCTTCTCATCTTCCTCACTCTTCCTCCTCTCTCTTCCTCCTCTCTCCTCCTCCTCTCTCCTCTTCCTCTCTCTTCATCTTCTCTCTTCCTCCTCTCTTTTCCTCCTCTCTCCTCCTCCTCTCTTCTCTTACTCACTCTTCCTCCTCTCTCTTTCTCCTCTCTCTTCCTCCTCTCTCTTCCTCCTCTCTCCTCTACCTCTCTCTTCCTCCTCTCTTTTCCTCCTCTCTCGTCTTCCTCTCTCCTGTTGCTCTCTCTTCCTACTCTCTCTTCATCCTCTCTTCCTCCTCTCTTTTCCTCCTCTCTTTTCATCCTCTGTCCTCTTCCTCTCTTTTCCTCCTCTCTCTTCCTCCTCTCTCTTCCTCCTCTCTCTTCCTCCTCTCTTTTCCTCCTCTCTCCTCCTCCTCTCCTTTCCTCCTCTCTGTTCCTCCTCTCTCTTCCTCCTTTCTCTTTCTCCTTTCTCCTCTTCCTCACTCTTCCTACTCTCTCCTCATCCTCTCTCCTCTTCCTCTCTCTTCCTCCTCTCTCTTCCTCCTCTCTTATCCTCCTCTCTCGTCCTCCTCTCTCTTCATCCTCTCTCTTCCTCCTCTCTCTTCCTCCTTTCTCTTTCTCCTTTCTCCACTTCCCCACTCTTCCTCCTCTCTCTTCCTCCTTTCTCCTCCTCCTCTCTTTCCCACCTCTATCTTCCTCCTCTCTCCTCTTCCACTCTCTTCCTCCTCTCTCTTCCTCCTCTCTTTTCCACCTCTATCTTCCTCCTATCTCCTCTTCCTCTCTCTTCCTCCTCTCTCTTCCTCCTCTCTCTTCCTCTTCTCTTTTCCTCCTCTCTCCTCCTCCTCTCTCCTCTTCCTCCCTGTTCCTCCTCTCTATTCCTCCTCTCTCCTCCTCCTCTCTTTTCCACCTCTATCTTCCTCCTCTCTCCTCTTCCACTCTCCTCCTCCTCTCTCTTCCTCCTCTCTCTTCCTCCTCTCTCCTCTATCTCTCTCTTCGTCCTCTCTCTACGTCCTCTCTCTTCCTCTTCTCTCATCTTCTTCCCTCTTCCTCCTCTCTCTTCCTCCTCTCTCTTCCTACTGTCTCTTCCTCCTTTCTCTTCCTCCTCTCTCTTCCTCCTCTCTTTTCCTCCTCTCTCCTCCTCCCTCTTCATCCTCTCTCTTCCTCCTCTCTCTTCCTCCTTTCTCTTTCTCCCTTCTCCTCTTCCTCACTCTTCCTCCTCTCTCTTCCTCCTCTCTCCTCCTCCTCTCTCCTCTTCCTCTCTCTTCATCTTCTCTCTTCCTCCTCTCTTTTCTTCCTCTCTCCTCCTCCTCTCTTCTCTTACTCACTCTTCCTCCTCTCTCTTCCTCTTCTCTCTTCCTCCTCTATCTTCCTCCTCTCTCCTCTCCTCTTTCTTCCTCGTCTCTCTTCCTCCTCTCTGATCCTCCTCTCTCTTCCTACTCTCTCTTCCTCCTCTGTCTTCCTCCTCTCTCCTCTTCCTCTCTCTTCCTCCTCTCTCTTCCTACACTCCCTTCCTCCTCTCTCTTCCTCCACTCTCTTCCTCCTCCCTTTTCCTCCTCTCTCCTTCTCCTCTCTCCTCTTCCTCTAACTTCCTCCTCTCTCTTCCTCCTCTCTCTTCCTCTCTCTTTTCCTCGTCTCTCCTCCTCCTCTCTCTTCCTCCTCTCTCTAAATCCTCTTTTCCTCCTCTCTCCTCCTCCTCTCTCTTCTTCCTCACTCTTCCTCCTCTATCTTCCTCCTTTTTCTTCCTCTTTCTCCTCTTCCTCTCTCTTCCTCCTCTCTCTTCCTCCTCTCTCCTCTTCCTCTCTCTTCCTCCTCCCTCTTCCTCCTCTCTCTTCCTCCTCTCTTTACCTCCTCTCTCCTTTTCCTCTCTCTTCCTTCTCTCTCTTCCTCCAGTCGTTTACTCCACTCTACTCCTCCTCTCTTCACTTTCTCTCTCTTCCTTCTCTCTTTTCTTCCTCTCTCTTCCTCCTCACTCTTTATCCTCTCTCTTCCTCCTCTCTTTTTCTCCTCTCTACTCCTCCTCTCTTTTCCACCTCTATCTTCCTCCTCTCTCATCTTCCTCTCTCTTCCTCCTCTCTCTTACTCCTCTCTCTTCCTACTGTCTCTTCCTCCTTTCTCTTCTTCCTCTTTCTTCCTCCTCTTTTACTCCTTTCTCTTTTTCCTTTCTCCTCTTCCTCACTCTTCCTCCTCTCTCTTCCTACTCTCTCCTCCTCCTCTCTCCTCTTCCTCTCTCTTACTCCTCTCTCTTCCTACTGTCTCTTCCTCCTTTCTCTTCTTCTTCTTTCTTCCTCCTCTTTTACTCCTTTCTCTTTCTCCTTTCTCCTCTTCCTCACTCTTCCTCCTCTCTCTTCCTACTCTCTCCTCCTCCTCTCTCCTCTTCCTCTCTCTTCCTCCTCTCTCTTCCTCCTCTCTTTTCCTCCTCTCTCTTCCTCCTCTCTCCTCTTCCTCTCTCTTCCTCCACTCTCTTCATCCTCTCTCTTCCTCCTCTCTCTTCCTCCTTTCTCTTTCTCCTTTCTCCTCTTCCTCACTCTTCCTCCTCTCTCTTCCTACTCTCTCTTCCTCCTCTCTCTTCCTCCTCTCTTTTCCTCCTCTCTCCTCTTCCTCTCTCTTCCTCCTCTATCTTCCTACTCTCTCTTCCTCCTCTCTTCTTCCTCCTCTCTTTTCCCCCTCTATTTTCCTCCTCTCTCCTCCTCCTCTCTCCTCTTCCTTTCTCTTCTTCCTCTATCTTCCTCCTCTCTCCTCTCACACTCTCTTCCTCCCCTCTCTTCCTCCTCTCTCCTCTTCCTTTCTCTTCCTCCTCTATCTTCCTCCTCTCTCTTCCTCCTCTTTCTTCCTCCTCTCTTTTCCTACTCTACTTTCCTCCTCTCTATTTCTCCTCCCTCCTCTTCCTCTCTAGTCCTCATCTCTTTTCGTCCTCTCTCTTCATCCTCTCTCTTTCTCCTCTCTCTTCGTCCACTCTTTTCCTCCTCTCTCATTTTCTCACTCTTCCTCCTCTCTCTTCCTCCTCTCTCTTCCTCCTCTCTTTTTTCTCCTCTCTCCTCCTCGTCTTTCGTCTTGCTCTCTGCTCCTCCTCTGTCTTCCTTCTCTCTCTTCATCCTCTCTCTACCTCCTCTCTTTTCCTCCTCTCTCTTCATTCTCTCTCCTCTTCCTCTCTCTTCCTCCTCTCTCTTCATCCTCTCTCTTCCTCCTCTCTCTTCCTCCTTTCCCTTTCTCCATTCTCATCTTCCTCACTCTTCCTCCTCTCTCTTCCTCTTCTCTCTTCTTCCTCTCTCCTCTTTCTCACTGTTCCTCCTCTGTCTTCAACCTCTCTTTTCCTCCTCTCTCCTCTTCCACTTTCTTCCTTCTCTCTCTTCCTCCTATCTCCTCCTCCTCTCTCTTCCTACACTCTCTTCCTCCTCTCTTTTCCTCCTCACTCCTTTTCCACTCTCTCCCTCCTCTCTCTTCCTCCTCTCTTTTCCTCCTCTCTCTTTTTCCTGTCTCTTCCTCTTCTCTCTTCCTCCTCACTTATCTTCCTCCTATCTCTTCCTCCTCTCTCTTCCTCCTCTCTTCTCTTACTCACGCTTCCTCTTCTCTCTTCCTCCTCTCTTTTCTGCCTCTCTCTTCCTCCTCTCCCCTCTTCCTCTCTCTTCCTCCTCTCTCTTCATCCCCTCTCTTCCTCCTCTCTCTTCCTCCTCTCTCTTCCTCCTCTCTCCTCTACCGCTCTCTTCCTCCTCTCTTTTCCTCCCCTCTCCTCCTCCTCCCTCCTCCTCCTCCCTCCTCTTCCTTTCTCGTCCTCATCTCTTTTCGTCCTCTCTCTTCATCCTCTGTCTTTCTCCTCTCTCTTCCTCCACTCTTTTCCTCCTCTCTCCTTCTTTTCACTCTTCCTCCACTCTCTTCCTTCTCTCTCTTCCTCCTCTCTCTTCCTCCTCTCTTTTCCTCCTCTATTTCCTCCTCTCTCTTCCTCCTCTCTCATTTTCCTCTCTCTTCCTCCTCTCTCTTTCTCCTCTCTCATTTTCCTCTCTCTTCCTCCTCTCTCATCCTCCCCTTTCCTCTTTTTCTCTCTTCCTCCTCTCTCTTCCTCCTCTCTCCTCGTCCTCTTTCTTCCTCCTCTCTCTTCCTCTTCTCTCTTCCTCCTCTCTCTTCCTCCTCTCTTTTGCTCCTCTATTTTCCTCCTCTCTCCTCCTCCTCTCTCCTCTTCCTCTCTCTTCCACCTCTCTCTTCCACCACTCTCTTCCTTCTCTCTCTTCCTCCTCACTCCTCTTCATCTCTCTTCCTCCTCTCTCTTCCTCCTCTCTTTTCCTCCTCTCTCTTCCTCCTCTCTCCTCTTCCTCTCTCTTCCTCCTCCCTCTTCCTCCTCTCTCGTCTTCCTCTCTCTTCCTCGTCTATCTTCCTACTCTCTATTCCTCCTCTCTTTTCCTCCTCTATCTTCTTCTTCTCTTTTACTCCTCTCTCTTTCTCCTCTCTCTTCCTCCTCTCTCCTCTTCCTGTTCCTCATCTCTTTTCCTCCTCTCTCTTCCTCCTCTCTCCTCTTCCTCTCTCTTCCTCCTCTTTTTTCCTCCTCTCTCCTCCTCCTCTTTCGTCTTCCCCTCTCTTCCTCCTCTCTCTTCCTACTCTTTCTTCCTCCTCTCTCTTCCTCCTCTCTTTTCCCCCTCTTCTTCCTCCTCTCTTTTCCTCCTCTCTCTTCCTCCTCTCTCTTCCTCTTCTCTTTTCCTCCTCTATTTTCCTCCGCTCTCCTCCTCCTCTCTCCTCTTCCTCTCTCTTCCACCTCCCTCTTCTACCTCTCTCTTCCTCGTCTCTCTTCCTCCTCTCTAGTCTTCCTCTCTCGTCCTCATCTCTTTTCCTCCTCTCTCTTCCTCCTCTCTCCTCTTCCTCTCTCTTCCTCCTCACTTTTCCTCCTCTCTCCTCATCCTCTTTCGTCTTCCTCTCTCTGCCTCCACTCTCTTCCTCCTCTCTCTTCCTCCTCTCTCTCCCTCTTCTCTTTTCCTCGTCACTCTTCCTCCTCTCTCTTTCTCCTCTCTTTTGGTCCTCCTCTCTCCTTGTTCTCTCTTTTCCTCCACTCTCCTCTTCCTCTCTTTTCCTCCTCTCTCTTCCTCCTCTCTCCTCTTCCTCTCTCGTCCTCATCTCTTTTCCTCCTCTCTCTTCATCCTCTATATTTCTCCTCTCTCTTCCTCCACTCTTTTCCTCCTCTCTCCTTTTTCTCAATCTTACTCCTCTCTCTTCCTCGTCTCTCTTCCTCCTCTCTTTTTCTCCTCTCTCCTCCTCCTCTTTCGTCTTCCTCTCTCCTCCTCCTCTCTTTTCCTACTCTCTCTTCCTCCTCTCTCTTCCTCCACTCTCTTCCTCCTCTCTTTTCCTCCTCTCTTTCCTCCTCTCTCTTCCTCCTCTCTCATTTTCCTCTCTCTTCATCCTTTCTCTTCCTCCTTTCTCCTCTTCCTCTCTCTTCCTCCTCTCTCCTCCTCCTCTCTCTTCTGCCTCTCTATTACTTCTCTCTCTTCCTCCTCTCTTTTCCTCCTCTCTCCTCTTCCTTTCTCTTCCTCCTCTATCTTCCTACTCTCTCTTCCTCCTCTCTTCTTCCTCCTCTCTTTTCCCCCTCTATTTTCCTCCTCTCTCCTCCTCCTCTCTCCTCTTCCTTTCTCTTCTTCCTCTATCTTCCTCCTCTCTCCTCTCACACTCTCTTCCTCCCCTCTCTTCCTCCTCTCTCCTCTTCCTTTCTCTTCCTCCTCTATCTTCCTCCTCTCTCTTCCTCCTCTTTCTTCCTCCTCTCTTTTCCTACTCTACTTTCCTCCTCTCTATTTCTCCTCCCTCCTCTTCCTCTCTAGTCCTCATCTCTTTTCGTCCTCTCTCTTCATTCTCTCTCTTTCTCCTCTCTCTTCGTCCACTCTTTTCCTCCTCTCTCCTTTTTCTCACTCTTCCTCCTCTCTCTTCCTCCTCTCTCTTCCTCCTCTCTTTTTTCTCCTCTCTCCTCCTCGTCTTTCGTCTTGCTCTCTGCTCCTCCTCTGTCTTCCTTCTCTCTCTTCATCCTCTCTCTACCTCCTCTCTTTTCCTCCTCTCTCTTCATTCTCTCTCCTCTTCCTCTCTCTTCCTCCTCTCTCTTCATCCTCTCTCTTCCTCCTCTCTCTTCCTCCTTTCCCTTTCTCCATTCTCATCTTCCTCACTCTTCCTCCTCTCTCTTCCTCTTCTCTCTTCTTCCTCTCTCCTCTTTCTCACTGTTCCTCCTCTGTCTTCAACCTCTCTTTTCCTCCTCTCTCCTCTTCCACTTTCTTCCTTCTCTCTCTTCCTCCTATCTCCTCCTCCTCTCTCTTCCTACACTCTCTTCCTCCTCTCTTTTCGTCCTCTCTCCTTTTCCACTCTCTCTCTCTCCTCTCTCTTCCTCCTCTCTATTTCTCCTCTCTCTTTTTCCTCTCTGTTCCTCTTCTCTCTTCCTCCTCTCTAATCTTCCTCTCTCTTCGTCCTATCTCTTCCTCCTCTCTCTTCATCCTCTCTCTTCCTCCTCTCTCTTCCTCATTTCTCTTTCTCCTTTCTCCTCTTCCTCACACTTACTCCTCTCTCTTCCTTCTCTCTCCTCCTCCTCTCTCCTCCTCCTCTCTCCTCTTCCTTTCTCTTCCTCCTCTCTTTTCCTCCTCTCTCTTCCTCCTATCTCCTCTTCCTCTCTCTTCCTCCTCTCTCTTCATTCTCTCTCTTCTGCCTCTTTCTTCCTCCTTTCTCTTTCTCCTTTCTCCTCTTCCTCACTCTTCCTCCTCTCTCTTCCTACTCTCTCCTCCTCCTCTCTCCTCTTCCTCTCTCTTCGTCCTCTCTCTAACTCCTCTTTCTTCCTCCTTTCTCATCTTGCTCTCTCTTCCTCCTCTCTCTTCCTCCTCTCTCTTCCTACTGTCTCTTCCTCATTTCTCTTCCTCCTCTCTCTTCCTCCTCTCTTTTCCTCCTCTCTCATCCTCCTCTCCTTTCCTCCTCTCTCTTTCTCCTCTCTCTTCCTCCAAGCTCTTTCTCCTTTCTCCTCTTCCTCACTCTTCCTCCTCTTTCTTCCTCCTCTCTCCTCTTCGTCTCTCCTCTTACTCTCTCTTCCTCCTTTCTCTTTCTCCTTTCTCCTCTTCCTCACTCTTACTCCTCTCTCTTCCTCCTCTCTCCTCCTCCTCTCTCCTCTTCCTCTGTCTTCCTCCTCTCTCTTCCTCCTCTCTTTTCCTCCTCTCGCTTTCTCCTCTCTCCGCTTCCTCTCTCTTCCTCCTCTCTCTTCATTCTCTCTCTTCCTCCTCTCTCTTCCTCCTTTCTCTTTCTCCTTTCTCCTCTTCCTCACTCTTCCTCCTCTCTCTTCCTACACTCTCCTCCTCCTCTCTCCTCTTCCTCTTTCTTCCTTCTCTCTCTTCCTCCTATATCCTCCTGCTCTCTCTTCCTACACTCTCTTCCTCCTCTCTTTTCCTCCTCTCTCCTTTTCCTCTCTCTCCCTCCTGTCTCTTCCTCCTCTCTTTTCCTCCTCTCTCTTTCTCCTCTCTCTTCCTCTTCTCTCTTCCTCCTCTCTAATCTTCCTCTCTCTTCCTCCTCTCTCTTCCTCCTCTCTCTTCCTACTCTCTCTTCATCCTCTCTCTTCCTCCTCACTTTTCCTCCTCTCTCCTCCTCCTCTCTCCTCTTCCTCTCTCTTCCTCCTCTCTCTTCATCCTCTCTCTTCCTCCTCCCTCTTCCTCCTTTCTCTTTCTCCTTTCTCCTGTTCCTCACTCTTCCTCCTCTCTCTTCCTCCTCTCTCCTCGTCTTCTCTTTTCCATCTCTATCTTCCTCCTGTCTCCTCTTCCTCTCTCTTCCTCCTCTCTCTTCCTCCTCTCTTTTCCACCTCTATCTTCCTTCTCTCTCCTCTTCCTCTCTCTTCCTCGTCTTTCTTCCTCCTCTCTCTTCCTTTTCTCTTTTCCTCCTCTCTCCTTCTCCTCTCTCCTCTTCCTCACTCTTCCTCCTCTATCTTCGTCCTCTCTCTTCCTCTTCTCTCCTCTTTCTCACGGTTCCTCCTCTCTCTTCAACCTCTCTTTTCCTCCTCTCTCCTCTTCCTCTTTCTTCCTTCTCTCTCTTCCTCCTATATCCTCCTTCTCTCTCTTCTACACACTCTTCCTCCTCTCTTTTCCTCCTATCTCTTTCTCCTCTCTCTTCCTCTTCTCTCTTCCTCCTCTCTAATCTTCCTCTCTCTTCCTCCTCTCTCTTCCTCGTCTCTCTTCCTCCTCTCTCTTCCTCCTCTCTCCTCTACCTCTCTCTTCCTCCTCTCTTTTCCTCCTCTCTCGTCTTCCTCTCTCCTGTTGCTCTCTCTTCCTACTCTCTCTTCATCCTCTCTTCCTCCTCTCTTATCCTCCTCTCTCTTCATCCTCTGTCCTCTTCCTCTGTTTTCCTCCTCTCTCTTCCTCCTCTCTCTTCCTCCTCTCTCTTCCTCCTCTCTTTTCCTCCTCTCTCCTCCTCCTCTCCTTTCCTCCTCTCTCTTCCTCCTCTCTCTTCCTCCTTTCTCTTTCTCCTTTCTCCTCTTCCTCACTCTTCCTACTCTCTCCTCATCCTTTCTCTTCTTCCTCTCTCTTCCTCCTCTCTTTTCCTCCTTTCTCTTTCTCCTTTCTCCTCTTCCTCACTCTTCCTCCTCTCTCTTCCTACTCTCTCCTCGTCCTCTCTTCTCTTCCTCTCTCTTCCTCCTCTCTCTTACTCCTCTCTCTTCCTACTGTCTCTTCCTCCTTTCTCTTCCTCTCTCTTCCTCCTCTCTTTTCCTCCTTTCTCTTTCTCCTTTCTCCTCTTCCTCACTCTTCCTCCTCTCTCTTTCTCCTTTCTCCTCTTCTCACTCTTCCTCCTCTCTCTTCCTCCTCTCTCTTCCTACTGTCTCTTCCTCCTTTCTCTTCCTCCTCTCTCTTCCTCCTCTCTCTTGCTCCTCTCTTTTCCTCCTCTCTCCTCCTCCTCTCCTTTCCTCCTCTCTCTTCCTCCTCTCTCTTCCTCCTTTCTCTTTCTCCTTTCTCCTCTTCCTCACTCTTCCTACTCTCTCCTCATCCTCTCTCCTGTTCCTCTCTCTTCCTCCTCTCTCTTCCTCCTCTCTTTTCCTCCTCTCTCTTCCTCCTCTCTCTTCATCCTCTCTCTTCCTCCTCTCTCTTCCTCCTTTCTCTTTCTCCTTTCTCCACTTCCCCACTCTTCCTCCTCTCTCTTCCTCCTCACTCCTCCTCCTCTCTTTTCCACCTCTATCTTCCTCCTCTCTCCTCTTCCACTCTCTTCCTCCTCTCTCTTCCTCCTCTCTTTTCCACCTCTATCTTCCTCCTCTCTCCTCTTCCTCTCTCTTCCTCCTCTCTCTTCTCCTCTCTCTTCCTCTTCTCTTTTCCTCCTCTCTCCTCCTCCTCTCTCCTCTCCTCCCTGTTCCTCCTCTCTATTCCTCCTCTCTCCTCCTCCTCTCTTTTCCACCTCTATCTTCCTCCTCTCTCCTCTTCCACTCTCCTCCTCCTCTCTCTTCCTCCTGTCTTTTCCACCTCTATCTTCCTCCTCTCTCATCTTCCTCTCTCTTCCTCCTCTCTCTTACTCCTCTCTCTTCCTACTGTCTCTTCCTCCTTTCTCTTCTTCCTCTCTCTTCCTCCTCTCTTTTCCTCCTTTCTCTTTCTCCTTTCTCCTCTTCCTCACTCTTCCTCCTCTCTCTTTCTCCTTTCTCCTCTTCCTCACTATTCCTCCTCTCTCTTCCTCCTCTCTCTTCCTCCTCTCTCCTCTATCTCTCTCTTCCTCCTCTCTCTACGTCCTCTCTCTTCCTCTTTTCTCATCTTCTTCCCCTCTTCCTCCTCTCTCTTCCTCCTCTCTCTTCCTACTGTCTCTTCCTCTTTCTCTTCCTCCTCTCTCTTCCTCCTCTCTTTTCCTCCTCTCTCCTCCTCCCTCTTCATCCTCTCTCTTCCTCCTCTCTCTTCCTCCTTTCTCTTTCTCCCTTCTCCTCTTCCTCACTCTTCCTCCTCTCTCTTCCTCCTCTCTCCTCCTCCTCTCTCCTCTTCCTCTCTCTTCATCTTCTCTCTTCCTCCTCTCTTTTCCTCCTCTCTCCTCCTCCTCTCTTCTCTTACTCACTCTTCCTCCTCTCTCTTCCTCCTCTCTCTTCCTCCTCTCTCCTCTACCTCTCTCTTCCTCCTCTCTTTTCCTCCTCTCTCGTCTTCCTCTCTCCTGTTGCTCTCTCTTCCTACTCTCTCTTCATCCTCTCTTCCTCCTCTCTTTTCCTCCTCTCTCTTCATCCTCTGTCCTCTTCCTCTCTTTTCCTCCTCTCTCTTCCTCCTCTCTCTTCCTCCTCGCTCTTCCTCCTCTCTTTTCCTCCTCTCTCATCCTCCTCTCCTTTCCTCCTCTCTCTTCCTCCTCTCTCTTCTTCCTTTCTCTTCTCCTTTCTCCTCTTCCTCACTCTTCCTACTCTCTCCTCATCCTCTCTCCTCTTCCTCTCTCTTCCTCCTCTCTCTTCCTCCTCTCTTTTCCTCCTCTCTCTTCCTCCTCTCTCTTCATCCTCTCTCTTCCTCCTCTCTCTTCCTCCTTTCTCTTTCTCCTTTCTCCACTTCCCCACTCTTCCTCCTCTCTCTTCGTCCTCACTCCTCCTCCTCTCTTTTCCACCTCTATCTTCCTCCTCTCTCCTCTTCCACTCTCTTCCTCCTCTCTCTTCCTCCTCTCTTTTCCACCTCTATCTTCCTCCTCTCTCCTCTTCCTCTCTCTTCCTCCTCTCTCTTCCTCCTCTCTCTTCTCTTCTCTTTTCCTCCTCTCTCCTCCTCCTCTCTCCTCTTCCTCCCTGTTCCTCCTCTCTATCCTCCTCTCTCCTCCTCCTCTCTTTTCCACCTCTATCTTCCTCCTCTCTCCTCTTCCACTCTCCTCCTCCTCTGTCTTCCTCCTGTCTTTTCCACCTCTATCTTCCTCCTCTCTCATCTTCCTCTCTCTTCCTCCTCTCTCTTACTCCTCTCTCTTCCTACTGTCTCTTCCTCCTTTCTCTTCTTCCTCTCTATTCCTCCTCTTTTCCTCCTTTCTCTTCTTCTTTCTCCTCTTCCTCACTCTTCCTTCTCTCTCTCCTACTCTCTCCTCCACCTCTCTCCTCTTCCTCTCTCTTCCTCCTCTCTCTTCCTCCTCTCTTTTCCTCCTCTTTCTTCCTCCTCTCTCCTATTCCTCTCTCTTCCTCCCTCTCTCGTTCATCCTCTCTTCCTCCTCTCTCTTCCTCCTTTCTCTTTCTCCTTTCTCCTCTTCCCCACTCTTCCTCCTCTCTCTTCCTCCTCTCTCCTCCTCCTCTCTTTTCCACCTCTATCTTCCTCCTCTCTCCTCTTCCACTCTCTTCCTCCTCTCTGTTCCTCCTCTCTTTTAAACCTCTATCGTCCTCCTCTCTCCTCTTCCTCTCTCTTCCTAGTCTCTCTTCCTCCTCTCTCTTCCTCTTCTCTTTTCCTCCTCTCTCCTCCTCCTCTCTCCTCTTTCTCACTCTTCCTCCTCTCTCTTCCTACTCTCTCCTCTTCTGCTCTCTTCCTCATCTCTTTTCCTCCTCTCTCTTCCTCCTCAATTTTTCTCCTCTCTCCTCTTCCTCCCTCCTCTTCCAGTCCCTTCCTCCTCTCTCTTCATCCTCTCTCTTTGTCCTCTCTTTCCTCCTCTCTCCTCCTCCTCTCTCCTCTTCCTCCCTCTTCCTCCTCTCTCTTCCTCCTCTCTTTTCCACCTCTATCTTCCTCCTCTCTCCTATTCCACTCTCTTTCTCCTCTCTCTTCCTCCTCTCTTTTCCACCTCTATCTTCCTCCTCTCTCATCTTCCTCTCTCTTCCTTCTCTCTCTTACTCCTCTCTCATCCTACTGTCTCTTTCTCCTTTCTCTTCTTTCTCTCTCTTCCTCCTCTCTTTTCCTCCTTCTCTTTCTCCTTTCTCCTCTTCCTCACTCTTCCTCCTCTCTTCTCCTTTCTCCTCTTCCTCACTCTTCCTCCTCTCTCTTCCTCCTCTCTCTTCCTCCTCTCTTCTCTATCTCTCTCTTCCTCCTCTCTCTACGTCCTCTCTCTTCCTCTTCTCTCATCTTCTTTCCCTCTTCCTCCTCTCTCTTCCTCCTCTCTCTTCCTACTGTCTCTTCCTCCTTTCTCTTCCTCCTCTCTCTTCCTCCTCTCTTTTCCTCCTCTCTCCTCCTCCCTCTTCATCCTCTCTCTTCCTTCTCTCTCTTCCTCCTTTCTCTTTCTCCCTTCTCATCTTCCTCACTCTTCCTCCTCTCTCTTCCTCCTCTCTCCTCCTCCTCTCTCCTCTTCCTCTCTCTTCATCTTCTCTCTTCCTCCTCTCTTTTCCTCCTCTCTCCTCCTCCTCTCTTCTCTTACTCACTCTTCCTCCTCTCTCTTTCTCCTCTCTCTTCCTCCTCTCTCTTCCTCCTCCTCTCCTCTACCTCTCTCTTCCTCCTCTCTTTTCCTCCTCTCTCGTCTTCCTCTCTCCTGTTGCTCTCTCTTCCTACTCTCTCTTCATCCTCTCTTCCTCCTCTCTTTCCTCCTCTCTTTTCATCCTCTGTCCTCTTCCTCTCTTTTCCTCCTCTCTCTTCCTCCTCTCTCTTCCTCCTCTCTCTTCCTCCTCTCTTTTCCTCCTCTCTCCTCCTCCTCTCCTTTCCTCCTCTCTGTTCCTCCTCTCTCTTCCTCCTTTCTCTTCTCCTTTCTCCTCTTCCTCACTCTTCCTACTCTCTCCTCATCCTCTCTCCTCTTCCTCTCTCTTCCTCCTCTCTCTTCCTCCTCTCTTATCCTCCTCTCTCGTCCTCCTCTCTCTTCATCCTCTCTCTTCCTCCTCTCTCTTCCTCCTTTCTCTTTCTCCTTTCTCCACTTCCCCACTCTTCCTCCTCTCTCTTCCTCCTTTCTCCTCCTCCTCTCTTTCCCACCTCTATCTTCCTCCTCTCTCCTCTTCCACTCTCTTCCTCCTCTCTCTTCCTCCTCTCTTTTCCACCTCTATCTTCCTCCTATCTCCTCTTCCTCTCTCTTCCTCCTCTCTCTTCCTCCTCTCTCTTCCTCTTCTCTTTTCCTCCTCTCTCCTCCTCCTCTCTCCTCTTCCTCCCTGTTCCTCCTCTCTATTCCTCCTCTCTCCTCCTCCTCTCTTTTCCACCTCTATCTCCTCCTCTCTCCTCTTCCACTCTCCTCCTCCTCTCTCTTCCTCCTCTCTCTTCCTCCTCTCTCCTCTATCTCTCTCTTCGTCCTCTCTCTACGTCCTCTCTCTTCCTCTTCTCTCATCTTCTTCCCTCTTCCCTCTCTCTTCCTCCTCTCTCTTCCTACTGTCTCTTCCTCCTTTCTCTTCCTCCTCTCTCTTCCTCCTCTCTTTTCCTCCTCTCTCCTCCTCCCTCTTCATCCTCTCTCTTCCTCCTCTCTCTTCCTCCTTTCTCTTTCTCCCTTCTCCTCTTCCTCACTCTTCCTCCTCTCTCTTCCTCCTCTCTCCTCCTCCTCTCTCCTCTTCCTCTCTCTTCATCTTCTCTCTTCCTCCTCTCTTTTCTTCCTCTCTCCTCCTCCTCTCTTCTCTTACTCACTCTCCTCCTCTCTCTTCCTCTTCTCTCTTCCTCCTCTATCTTCCTCCTCTCTCCTCTCCTCTTTCTTCCTCGTCTCTCTTCCTCCTCTCTGATCCTCCTCTCTCTTCCTACTCTCTCTTCCTCCTCTGTCTTCCTCCTCTCTCCTCTTCCTCTCTCTTCCTCCTCTCTCTTCCTACACTCCCTTCCTCCTCTCTCTTCCTCCACTCTCTTCCTCCTCCCTTTTCCTCCTCTCTCCTTCTCCTCTCTCCTCTTCCTCTAACTTCCTCCTCTCTCTTCCTCCTCTCTCTTCCTCTCTCTTTTCCTCGTCTCTCCTCCTCCTCTCTCTTCCTCCTCTCTCTAAATCCTCTTTTCCTCCTCTCTCCTCCTCCTCTCTCTTCTTCCTCACTCTTCCTCCTCTATCTTCCTCCTTTTTCTTCCTCTTTCTCCTCTTCCTCTCTCTTCCTCCTCTCTCTTCCTCCTCTCTCCTCTTCCTCTCTCTTCCTCCTCCCTCTTCCTCCTCTCTCTTCCTCCTCTCTTTACCTCCTCTCTCCTTTTCCTCTCTCTTCCTTCTCTCTCTTCCTCCAGTCGTTTACCCCACTCTACTCCTCCTCTCTTCACTTTCTCTCTCTTCCTTCTCTCTTTTCTTCCTCTCTCTTCCTCCTCACTCTTTATCCTCTCTCTTCCTCCTCTCTTTTTCTCCTCTCTACTCCTCCTCTCTTTTCCACCTCTATCTTCCTCCTCTCTCATCTTCCTCTCTCTTCCTCCTCTCTCTTACTCCTCTCTCTTCCTACTGTCTCTTCCTCCTTTCTCTTCTTCCTCTTTCTTCCTCCTCTTTTACTCCTTTCTCTTTTTCCTTTCTCCTCTTCCTCACTCTTCCTCCTCTCTCTTCCTACTCTCTTCCTCCTCCTCTCTCCTCTTCCTCTCTCTTACTCCTCTCTCTTCCTACTGTCTCTTCCTCCTTTCTCTTCTTCTTCTTTCTTCCTCCTCTTTTACTCCTTTCTCTTTCTCCTTTCTCCTCTTCCTCACTCTTCCTCCTCTCTCTTCCTACTCTCTCCTCCTCCTCTCTCCTCTTCCTCTCTCTTCCTCCTCTCTCTTCCTCCTCTCTTTCCTCCTCTCTCTCTTCCTCCTCTCTCCTCTTCCTCTCTCTTCCTCCACTCTCTTCATCCTCTCTCTTCCTCCTCTCTCTTCCTCCTTTCTCTTTCTCCTTTCTCCTCTTCCTCACTCTTCCTCCTCTCTCTTCCTACTCTCTCCTCCTCCTCTCTCCTCTTCCTCTCTCTTCCTCCTCTCTCCTCTTCCTCTCTTTTCCTCCTCTCTCCTCCTCCTCTCTCCTCTTCCTCTCTCTTCCTCCTCTCTTTTCCTCCTCTCTCCTCTTTCTCTCTTCCTCTCTCTCTTCCTCCCTCTCCCCTTTTCCTCTCTCTACATCCTCTCTTTTCCTCCTCTCTCCTCTTCCACACTTTCCTCCTCTATTTTCCTCCTCTCTTTTCCTCCTCTCTCCTCTTCCTATCTCTTCTTCCTCTCTCTACCTCCTCTCTCGTCCTCCTCTCTCCTCCTCCTCTCTCTTCCTCCACTCTCTTATTCCGCTCTTTTCCTCCTCTCTCCTTTTCCTCTCTCTGCCTTGTCTGCCTACCTCCTCTCTCTTACTCCTGTCTCCTTTTCCTCTCTCTTCCTCGTCAATCTTTCTCCTCTCTCTTCCTCCTCGCTCTTCCTCCTCTCTTTTCCTCCTCTCTCTTCCTACTCTTTCTTCCTACTAACACTTCCTCCTCTCTCCTCCTCCTCTCTCCTCTTCCGCTCTTTTCCTCCTCTCTCCTTTTCCTCTCTCTTCTTCCTTTCTCTTCCTCCTCTCTCTTCCTACACTCTCTTCATCCTCTCTCTTCCTCCTTATTTTCTTCCTCCTCTCTCTTCCTCCTCTCTCCTCTTCATCTCTCTTCCTCCTCTCTCTTCATCCTCTCTTGTCTTCCTCTCTCTTCCTCCTCTCTCTTCATCCTCTTTCATCTTCCTCTCTCTTCCTCCTCTCTCTTCCTCCTCTCTTTTCCTCCTATCTCCTCCTCCTCTCTCCGCTTCCTCACTCTTCCTCCTCTCTCTTCATCCTCTCTCATCTTCCTCTCTCATCCTCCTCTCTCTTCCTCTTCTCTCCTCCGCCTCTCTTTTCCTCCTCTCTCCTCCTCGTCTCTCCTCTTCCTCTCTCTTTCTCCTCTGTCTTCCTCCTCTCTCTTCCTCCTCTCTTGTACTGCTCTCTTCCTCTCTTTCTTCCTCGTCTCTCTTCCTCCTCTCTCCTCCTCCTCTCTCTTCCTCGTCTCTCTTCTTCCTCTCTTTTCCTCCTCTCTCCTCTTCTTCTCTCTTCCTCCTCTCTCTTCCTCCTCTCTCTTCCTCCACTCTTTTCCTCCTCTCTCCTCCACCTCTCTTCTCCTCCTCTCTTCTCTTCCTCACACTTCCTCCTCTTTCTTCCTCCTCACTTTTCCTCCTCTCTCCTCTTCCTCTCTCTTCCTCCTCTCTTTTCCTCCTCTCTACTCCTCTTCTCTCCTCTTCCTCTCTCTTCATCCTCTCTCTTCCTCCACTTTCTTCTACCTCTCTCTTCCTCCTCTCTTCCTTCTCTCTTTTCCTCCTCTCTCCTCCTCCTCTCTCCTCTTCCTCCCTCTTCCTCCTCTCACTACCTCCTCTCTCTTCCTCCTCTCTCCTCTTCGTCTCTCTTCCTCCTCTCTCTTCCTCCTCTCTCTTCCTCATCTCTCTTCCTCCTCACTTTTCCTCCTCTCTCCTCCTCCTCTCTCCTCTTCCTTTCTCTTCCTCCTCTCTCTTCCTCCTCTCTCTTCCTTCTCTCTCCTCTTCCTCACTTTTCCTCCTCTCTCTTCCTCCTCTCTCCTCTTCTTCTCTCTTCCTCCTCTCTCTTCCTCCTCTCTCCTCTTCCTTCTCCTCTCCTCTCTCTTCCTCCTCACTCTACCTCCACTTTCTTCCTCCTCTCTCCTCTTCCTCGCTCTTCCTCCACTCTCTTCCTCCTCTCTCTTCCTCCTTTCTCATCTTCCTCACTCTTGCTCCTCTCTCTTCATCCTCTCATCTTCCTCTTCTCTTTTCCTACTCTCTCCTCCTACTCTCTCATCTTCCTCTCTCTTCCTCCTCTCTCTTCCTCCTCTCTCTTCCTCCTCTCTCCTCTTCCTCAGTCTTCCTCCTCTCTCTTCCTACTGTCTCTTCCTCATCTGTCTTCCTCCTCTCTCTTCCTCCTCTCTTTTCCTCCTCTCTCCTCCTACTCTCTCCTCTTCCTCTCTCTTCCTCCTCTCTCTTCCTCCTCTCTCTTCCTTCTCTCTCCTCTTCCTCTCTCTTCTTCCTCTCTCTTCCTCCTATCTCTTCCTCCTCTCTCTTCCTCCTCTCTCCTCTTCCTCCCTCTTCTTCCTTTCTCTTCCTCCTCTCTCCTCTTCCTCTTCTTTCTTTCTTTTCTTTCTTTTTTTTTTTTTCTTTTTTTCTTTTCGTCTCTCTCATCTCTCTCTTCCTCCTCTCTTTCCTCCTCTCTCCTCCTCCTCTCTGCTCTTACTCATTCTTCCTCCTCTCTCTTCTCCTCTCTCCTCTTCCTATTTCTTCCTCGTCTCTCTTCCTCCTCTCTGCTCCTCCTCTCTCTACCTACTCTCTCTTCCTCCTCTCTCTTCCTCCTCTCTCTTCTCCTCTCTCTTCCTCCTCTCTCCTCTTCCTCTCTCTTCCTCCTCTCTCTTCGTACCCTCTCTTCCTCTTCTCGCTTCCTCCTCTATCTTCCTCCTCTCTTTTCCTCCTCTCTCCTCCTCCTCTCTCCTATTCCTCTCTCTTCCTCCTCTCTCTTCCTCCTCTCTCTTCATCCTCTCTCCTCTTCCTCTCTCTTCCTCCTCTCTCTTCCTGCTCTCTCTTCCTCCTCTCTCTTCCTCCTCTCTCTTCCTTCTCTCTTTACCTCCTCTCTCCTTTTCCTCTCTCTTCCTCCTCTCTCTTCCTCCAGTCTTTTCCTCCATTCTACTCCTGCTCTCTTCACTTCCTCTGTCTTTCCTTTCTCTTTGCTTCCTCTCTCTTCCTCCTCCGTCTTTATCCTCTCTCTTCCTCCTCTCTTTTTCTCCTCTCTACTCCTCCTCTCTCATTCTCCTCACTCTTCCTCCTCTCTCTTCCTTCTCTCTCTTCCTCCTCTCTCTTCCTCCTCTCTTTTCCTCCTCTCCCCTTTTCCTCTCTCTACCTCCTATGTCATTTTCCACTCTCTTTCTCCTCTCTTTTTCTCCTCTCTCCTCTTGCTCTTTCTTACTTGTCTCTCTTA
>NW_027436578.1:0-79923 GCF_031877795.1 Strix aluco
TCTTCCTCCTCTCTTTTCCTCCTCTCTCTTCCTCCTCTCTCTTCCTCCTCTCTCTTTCTCCTCTCTCTTTCTCCTCTCTCTTCCTCCTCTCTCTTCTCCTCTCTTCTCTTCCTCTCTCTTTCTCTTACCCCTTCCTCCTTTCTCTTCCACCTCTCTCTTCTCCTCTCCTCTTCCTCCTCTCTCTTCCTCCTCTCTCTTCCTCCTCTCTCTTCCGCCTCTCTTTTCCTCCTCTCTCTTCCTCCTCTCCCCTTTTCCTCTCTCTTCCTTCTCTCTCATTTTCCTTTCTCTTCCTTCTCTCTCTTCCTCCTCTCTATTCCTCCTCTCTCTTCCTCCTCTCTCTTCCTCTTCTTTTTTCCTCCTCTCTCTTCTCCTCACTTTTCCTTCTCCCTCCTTTTCCTCTCTTCCTCCTTTCTCTTCCCCTTCTCTCTTCCTCCTCTCTCTTCCTCCTCCCTCTTCCTCATCTCTCTTCCTCCTCTCTCTTTTTCCTCTCTCTTCCTCCACTCTCTTCCTCCTCTGACTTCCTTCTCTCTCCTCTTCCTCTGTCTTCCACCTCTCCCTTCCTCCTCTCTGTTCCTCCTCTCTCTTCCTCCTCTCTCTTCCTCCTCTCTCTTTTTCCTCTCTCTTCCTCCACTCTCTTCCTCCTCTGACTTCCTTCTCTCTCCTCTTCCTCTGTCTTCCACCTCTCTCTTCCTCCTCTCTCTTCCTCCTCTCTCTTCTTCCTCACATTTCCTCCTCTCTCCTTTTCCTCTCTTCCTCCTCTCTCTTCCTCCTCTCTCGTCCTCCTCTCTCTTCCTCCTCCCTCTTCCTCTTCTCTTTTCCTCCTCTCTCTTTTTCCTCTCTCTTCCTCCACTCTCTTCCTCCTCTGTCTTCCTTCTCTCTCCTCTTCCTCTGTCTTACAGCTCTCTCTTATAGCTTTCTCTTCCTCCTCTCTCTCTTCCTCCTCTCTCTTCCTCCTCTCTCTTCCTTTTCTCTTTTCCTCCTCTATCCTCTTCCTCTCCCTTCCACATCTCTCTTCCTCCTCTCTCTTACTCCTCTCTCTTCCTCCTCTCTCTTCCTCCTCTCTCTTCCTCTACTCTTTTCCTCCTCTATCTTCCTCCTCTCTCTTCCTCCTTTCTCTTTCTCCTCTCTCTTCCTCCTCTCTCTTCCTCCTCTCTTCTCTTCCTCTCTCTTTCTCCTCCCCCTTCCTCCTTTCTCTTCCTCTTCTCTCTTCCTCCTCTCTACCCCTCCTCTCTCTTCCTCCTCTCTCCTCCTCCTCTCTCTTCCTCCTCTCTCTTCCTCCTCTCTCTTCCGCCTCTCTTTTCTCCTCTCTCTTCCTCCTCTCCCCTTTTCCTCCCTCTTCCTTCTCTCTCATTTTCCTTTCTGTTCCTTCCCTCTCTTCCTCCTATCTATTCCTCCTCTCTCTTCCTCCTCTCGCTTCCTCCTCTCTACCCCTCCTCTCTCTTCCTCCTCTCTCTTCCTCCTCTCTCTTCCTCTTCTCTTTTCCTCCTCTCACTTCCTCCTCACTTTTCCTACTCTCTCCTTTTCCTCTCTACCTCCTCTCTCTTCCTCCTCTCTCTCCTCCTCTCTCTTCCTCCTCTCTCTTTTTCCTCTCTCTTCCTCCACTCTCTTCCTCCTCTGTCTACCTTCTCTCTCCTCTTCCTCTGTCTTCCACCTCTCTCTTCCTCCTCTCTCTTCCTCTTCTCTTTTCCTCCTCTCTACTCTTCCTCTCTCTTCCTCTCTCTCTCTTCCTCCTCACTTTTCCTCCTCTCTTCTTTTCCTCTCTTCCTCCTCTCTCTTCCTCCTCTCTCTTCCTCCTCTCTCTTCCTCCTCTCTCTTCCTCCTCTCTCTTCCTCCTCTCTTCTCTTCCTCTGTCTTTCTCCTCCCCCTTCCTTCTTTCTCTTCCACCTCTCTCTTCCTCCTCTCTCTTCCTCCTCTCTCTTCCTCCTCTCTACCCCTTCTCTCTCTTCCTCCTCTCTCCTCCTCCTCTCTCTTCCTCCTCTCTCTTCCTCCTCTCTCTTCCGCCTCTCTTTTCCTCCTCTCTCTTCCTCCTCTCCCCCTTTTCCCTCTCTCTTCCTTCTCTCTCATTTTCCTTTCTCTTCCTCCTCTCTCTTCCTCCTCTCTTTTCCTCCTCTCTTCTTCCTCCTCTCTCTTCCTCCTCTCTCTTTCTCCTCTCTCTTTCTCCTCTCTCTTCCTCCTCTCTCTTCCTCCTCTCTCTTCTCTTCCTCTCTCTTTCTCTTCCCCCCTTGCCTCCTTTCTCTTCCACCTCTCTCTTCCTCCTCTCTTCCTCCTCTCTCTTCCTCTCTCTTCCTCTCTCCTTCCGCCTCTCTTTTCCTCCTCTCTCTTCCTCCTCTCCCCTTTTCCTCTCTCTTCCTTCTCTCTCATTTTCCTTTCTCTTCCTTCTCTCTCTTCCTCCTCTCTATTCCTCCTCTCTCTTCCTCCTCTCTCTTCCTCTTCTTTTTCCTTCTCTCTCTCTTCCTCCTCACTTTTCCTTCTCCCTCCTTTTCCTCTCTTCCTCCTTTCTCTTCCTCCTCTCTCTTCCTCCTCTCTCTTCCTCCTCCCTCTTCCTCATCTCTCTTCCTCCTCTGTCTTTTTCCTCTCTCTTCCTCCACTCTCTTCCTCCTCTGACTTCCTTTCTCTCCTCTTCCTCTGTCTTCCACCTCTCCCTTCCTCCTCTCTGTTCCTCCTCTCTGTTCCTCCTCTCTGTTCCTCCTCTCTCTTCCTCCTCTCTCTTTTTCCTCTCTCTTCCTCCACTCTCTTCCTCCTCTGTCTTCCTTCTCTCTCCTCTTCCTCTGTCTTACAGCTCTCTCTTATAGCTTTCTCTTCCTCCTCTCTCTTCCTCCTCTCTCTTCCTCCTCTCTCTTCCTTTTCTCTTTTCCTCCTCTATCCTCTTCCTCTCCCTTCCACATCTCTCTTCCTCCTCTCTCTTACTCCTCTCTCTTCCTCCTCTCTCTTCCTCCTCTCTCTTCCTCTACTCTTTTCCTCCTCTATCTTCCTCCTCTCTCTTCCTCCTTTCTCTTTCTCCTCTCTCTTCCTCCTCTCTCTTCCTCCTCTCTTCTCTTCCTCTCTCTTTCTCCTCCCCCTTCCTCCTTTCTCTTCCTCTTCTCTCTTCCTCCTCTCTACCCCTCCTCTCTCTTCCTCCTCTCTCCTCCTCCTCTCTCTTCCTCCTCTCTCTTCCTCCTCTCTCTTCCGCCTCTCTTTTCCTCCTCTCTCTTCCTCCTCTCCCCTTTCCTCCCTCTTCCTTCTCTCTCATTTTCCTTTCTGTTCCTTCCCTCTCTTCCTCCTATCTATTCCTCCTCTCTCTTCCTCCTCTCGCTTCCTCCTCTCTACCCCTCCTCTCTCTTCCTCCTCTCTCTTCCTCCTCTCTCTTCCTCTTCTCTTTTCCTCCTCTCACTTCCTCCTCACTTTTCCTACTCTCTCCTTTTCCTCTCTACCTCCTCTCTCTTCCTCCTCTCTCTTCCTCCTCTCTCTTCCTCCTCTCTCTTTTTCCTCTCTCTTCCTCCACTCTCTTCCTCCTCTGTCTACCTTCTCTCTCCTCTTCCTCTGTCTTCCACCTCTCTCTTCCTCCTCTCTCTTCCTCTTCTCTTTTCCTCCTCTCTACTCTGTCCTCTCTCTTCCTCCTCTCTCTTCCTCCTCACTTTTCCTCCTCTCTTCTTTTCCTCTCTTCCTCCTCTCTCTTCCTCCTCTCTCTTCCTCCTCTCTCTTCCTCCTCTCTCTTCCTCCTCTCTCTTCCTCCTCTCTTCTCTTCCTCTGTCTTTCTCCTCCCCCTTCCTTCTTTCTCTTCCACCTCTCTCTTCCTCCTCTCTCTTCCTCCTCTCTCTTCCTCCTCTCTACCCCTTCTCTCTCTTCCTCCTCTCTCTCCTCCTCTCTCTTCCTCCTCTCTCTTCCTCCTCTCTCTCCTCCTCTCTCTTCCCTCCTTCTCCTCTCTCCTCCTCTCCCCTTTTCCTCTCTCTTCCTTCTCTCTCATTTTCCTTTCTCTTCCTCCTCTCTCTTCTCCTCTCTTTTCCTCCTCTCTCTTCCTCCTCTCTCTCTTCCTCCTCTCTCTTTCTCCTCTCTCTTTCTCCTCTCTCTTCCTCCTCTCTCTTCCTCCTCTCTTCTCTTCCTCTCTCTTTCTCTTCCCCCTTCCTCCTTTCTCTTCCACCTCTCTCTTCCTCCTCTCTCTTCCTCCTCTCTCTTCCTTCTCTCTCTTCCGCCTCTCTTTTCCTCCTCTCTCTTCCTCCTCTCCCCTTTTCCTCTCTCTTCCTTCTCTCTCATTTTCCTTTCTCTTCCTTCTCTCTCTTCCTCCTCTCTATTCCTCCTCTCTCTTCCTCCTCTCTCTCCTCTTCTTTTTTCCTTCTCTCTCTTCCTCCTCACTTTTCCTTCTCCCTCCTTTTCCTCTCTTCCTCCTTTCTCTTCCTCCTCTCTCTTCCTCCTCTCTCTTCCTCCTCCCTCTTCCTCATCTCTCTTCCTCCTCTGTCTTTTTCCTCTCTCTTCCTCCACTCTCTTCCTCCTCTGACTTCCTTTCTCTCCTCTTCCTCTGTCTTCCACCTCTCCCTTCCTCCTCTCTGTTCCTCCTCTCTGTTCCTCCTCTCTGTTCCTCCTCTCTCTTCCTCCTCTCTCTTTTCCTCTCTCTTCCTCCACTCTCTTCCTCCTCTGACTTCCTTCTCTCTCCTCTTCCTCTGTCTTCCACCTCTCTCTTCCTCCTCTCTCTTCCTCCTCTCTCTTCCTCCTCACATTTCCTCCTCTCTCCTTTTCCTCTCTTCCTCCTCTCTCTTCCTCCTCTCTCGTCCTCCTCTCTCTTCCTCCTCCTCTTCCTCTTCTCTTTTCCTCCTCTCTCTTTTCCTCTCTCTTCCTCCACTCTCTTCCTCCTCTGTCTTCCTTCTCTCTCCTCTTCCTCTGTCTTACAGCTCTCTCTTCTAGCTTTCTCTTCCTCCTCTCTCTTCCTCCTCTCTCTTCCTCCTCTCTCTCCTTTTCTCTTTTCCTCCTCTATCCTCTTCCTCTCCCTTCCACATCTCTCTTCCTCCTCTCTCTTCCTCCTCTCTCTTCCTCCTCTCTCTTCCTCCTCTCTCTTCCTCTTCTCTTTTCCTCCTCTCTCCTCTTCCTCTCTTTTCCTCCTCTCTCTTCCTCCTCTCTCTTCCTCCTTTCTCTTTCTCCTCTCTCTTCCTCCTCTCTCATCCTCCTCTCTTCTCTTCCTCTCTCTTTCTCCTCCCCCTTCCTCCTTTCTCTTCCTCTTCTCTCTTCTCCTCTCTACCCCTCCTCTCTCTTCCTCCTCTCTCCTCCTCCTCTCTCTTCCTCCTCTCTCTTCCTCCTCTCTCTTCCGCCTCTCTTTTCCTCCTCTCTCTTCCTCCTCTCCCCTTTTCCTCCCTCTTCCTTCTCTCTCATTTTCCTTTCTCTTCCTTCCCTCTCTTCCTCCTCTCTATTCCTCCTCTCTCTTCCTCCTCTCGCTTCCTCCTCTCTACCCCTCCTCTCTCTTCCTCCTCTCTCTTCCTCCTCTCTCTTCCTCTTCTCTTTTCCTCCTCTCACTTCCTCCTCACTTTTCCTCCTCTCTCCTTTTCCTCTCTACCTCCTCTCTCTTCCTCCCTCTCTCTTCCTCCTCTCTCTTCCTCCTCTCTGTTTTTCCTCTCTCTTCCTCCACTCTCTTCCTCTTCTGTCTTCCTTCTCTCTCCTCTTCCTCTGTCTTCCACCTTTCTCTTCCTCCTCTCTCTTCCTCTTCTCTTTTCCTCCTCTCTACTCTTCCTCTCTCTTCCTCCTCTCTCTTCTCCTCACTTTTCCTCCTCTCTCCTTTTCCTCTCTTCCTCCTCTCTCTTCCTCCTCTCTCTTCCTCCTCTCTCTTCCTCCTCTCTCTTCCTCCTCTCTCTTTTTCCTCTCTTTCCTCCACTCTTCTCCTACTCTGTCTTCCACCTCTCTCTTTCTCCTCTCTCTTCCTCCTCTCTCTTCCTCCTCTCTTTTCCTCCTCTCTCTTCATTCTCACATTTCTCCTCTCTCCTTTTCCTCTCTTCCTCCTCTATCTTCCTCCTCTCTACCCCTCCTCTCTCTTCCTCCTCTCTCTTCGTCCTCTCTCTTCCTCTTGTCTTTTCCTCCTCTCTCCTCTTCCTCTCTCTTCCTCCTTTCTCTTCCTCATCTCTCTTCCTCCTCTCTCTTCCTCCTCTCTTTTCCTCCTCTCTCTTCCTCCTCTCCCCCTTTTCCACTCTCATCCTTCTCTCTCCTCTTCCTCTGTCTTCCACCTCTCTCTTCCTACTCTCTCTTCCTCTTCTCTTTTCCTCCTCTCTCCGCTTCCTCTCTCTTCCTCCTCTCTGTTCCTCCTCTGTCTTTCTTCTCTCTCTTCCTCCTCTCTCATCCTCCTCTCTCCCCCTCACCTCTCCCCCTCCTCTCTCTTCCTTCTCTCTCTTTCACCTCTCGCTTCGTCCTCTCTAACCCCTCCTCTCTCTTCCTCCTCTCTCTTCCTCCTCTCTCTTCCTCTTCTCTTTTCCTCCTCTCTCCTCTTCCTCTCCCTTACACCTCTCTCTTCCTTCTCTCTCTTCCTCCTCACATTTCCTCCTCTCTCCTTTTCTCCTCTCTTCCTCCTCTATCTTCCTCCTCTCTCTTCCTCCACTCTCTTCCTCCCTTGTCTTCCTTCTCTCTCCTCTTCCTATCTCTTCCTCCTCCCTCTTCCTCCTCTCTCTTCCTCCTCTCTCTTCCTCCTCTCTCTTCCACCTCTCTCTTCCTCTTCTCTTTTCCTCCTCTCTCCTCTTCCTCTCTCTATCTCCTTTCTCTTCCTCATCTTTCCTTCTCCTCTCTCTTCCTCCTCTCTTTTCTTCCTCTCTCTTCCTCCTCTCCCCTTTTCCACTCTCTTCCTTCTCTCTCCTCTTCCTCTGTCTTCCACCTCTCTCTTCCTCCTCTCTCTTCCTCTTCTCTTTTCCTCCTCTCTCCTCTTCCTCTCTCTTCCTCCTCTCTCTTCCTCCTCTCTCTCCTCCTCTCTCTCTTTCTCCTCTCTCTTCCTCCTCTCTCTTCCTCCTCTCTTCACTTCCTCTCTCTCTCACGTCACTCTTTCTCCTTTCTCTTCCACCTCTCTCTTCCTCCTCTCTCTTCCTCCTCTCTCTTCCTCCTCTCTCTTCCCTCTTCTCTACCCCTCCTCTCTCTTCCTCGTCTCTCTTCCTCCTCTCTCTTCCTCTTCTCTTTTCCTCCTCTCTCCTCTTCCTCTCTCTTCCTCCTCTCTCTTCCTCCTCTCTCTTCCTCCTCTCTCTTCCTCAACTCGCTTCCTCCTATCTACCCGTCCTCTCTCTTCCTCCTCTCTCTTCCTCTTCTCTTTTCCTCCTCTCTCTTCCTCCTCTCTCTTCCTCCTCTCTCTTTCTCCTCTCTCTTCTCCTCTCTCTCTTCCTCCTCTCTTCTCTTCCTCTCTCTTTCTCCTCCCTCTTCCTCTTTTCTCTTCCTCCTCTCTCTTCCTCCTCTCTCTTCCTCCTCTCTCTTCCTCCTCTCTCTTCCTCCTATCTCTTCCTCCTCTCTACCCCTCCTCTCTCTTCCCCTTTCTCTTCCTCCTCTCTCTTTCTCTTCTCTTTTCCTCCTCTCTCCTCTTCCTCTCCCTTCCACCTCTCTCTTACTACTATCTCTTCCTCCTCACTTTTCCCTCCTCTCTCATTTTCCTGTCTTCCTCCTCTCTCTTCCTCCTCTCTCTTCCTCCTCTCTCTTCCTCCTCTGTCTTCCTCCTCTCTCCTCTTCCTCTGTAGACCACCTCTCTCTTTCTCCTCTCTCTTCCTCCTCTCTCTTCCTTCTCTCTCTTCCTCCTCTCCCCTTTTCCTCTCTCTTCCTTCTCTCTCATTTTCCTATCTCTTCCTCCTCTCTCTTCCTCCTCTGTCTTCCTCCACTCTCATCTTCCTCTCTCTTCCTCCTCTCTCTTCCTCCTCTCTCTTCTACTCTTTCTTCCTCCTCTCTCTTCCTCCTCTCTCTTCCTCCTCTCTCTTCCTCCTCTCTCTTCCTCCTCTCTATTCCTCCTCTATCTTCCTCCTCTCTACCCCTCCTCTCTCTTCCTCCTCTCTCTTCCTCCTCTTTCTTCATTTTCTCTTTTCCTCCTCTCTCCTCTTCCTCTTCCTTCCACATCTCTCTTCCTCCTCTCTCTTTCTCCTCACTTTTCCTCCTCTCTCCTTTTACTCTCTTCCTCCTCTCTCTTCCTCCTCTCTCTTCCTCCCCTCTCTTTCTCCTCTCTCTTCCTCCTCTCTCTTTTTCCTCTCTCTTCCTCCACTCTCTTCCTCCTCTCTCTTCCTTCTCACTCCTCTTCCTCTGTCTTCCTCCTCTCTTCTCTTTTCCTCCTCTCTCTTCCTCCTCACTTTTCCTCCTCTCTCCTTTTCATCTCTTCCTCCTCTCTCTTCCTCCTCTCTCTGCCTCCTCTCTCTTTTTCCTCTCTCTTCCTCCACTCTCTACCTCCTCTGTCTTCCTCCTCTCTCCTCTTCCTCTGTCTTCCATATCTCTTCCTACTCTCCCTTCCACCTCTCTCTTACTACTCTCTTCCTCCTCAGTTTTCCTCCTCTCTCCTTTCCTCTCTTCCTCCTCTCTCTTCCTCCTTTCTCTTCCTCCTCTCTCTTTTTCCTCTCTCTTCCTCCACTCTCTTCCTCCTCTGTCTTCCTTCTCACTCCTCTTTCTCTGTCTTCCTCCTCTCTTTTCCTCCTCTCTCTTCCTCCACACTTTCGTCCTCTCTCCTTTTCCTCTTTCCTCCTCTCTATTCCTCCTCACTCTTCCGCCTCTCTCTTCCTCCTCTCTCTTCCTCCTCTCTCTTTTTCCTCTCTCTTCCTCCACTCTCTACCTCCTCTGTCTTCCTACTCTCTCCTCTTCCTCTGTCTTCCACATCTCTCTTCCTACTCTCCCTTCCACCTCTCTCTTCTACTCTCTTCCTCCTCACTTTTCCTCCTCTATCCTTTTCCTCTCTTCCTCCTGCTTTCCTCCTCTCTCTTCCTCCTCACTCTTCCTCCTCTCTCTTCCGCCTCTCTTTTCCTCTCTCTTCCTCCACTCTCTTCCTCCTCTGTATTCCTCCTCTCTCCTCTTCCTCTGTTTTCCACCTCTCTTTTCCTCCTCTCTCTTCCTCCTCTCTCTTCCTCCTCTCTCTTCCTTCTCTCTCTTCCTCCTCACTTTTCCTCCTCTCTCTTTTTCCTCTCTCTTCCTCCACTCTCTACCTCCTCTGTCTTCCTTCTCTCTCCTCTTCCTCTGTCTTCAACATCTCTCTTCCTCCTCTCCCTTCCACCTCTCTCTACCTACTATCTCTTCCTCCTCACTTTTCCTCCTCTCTCCTTTTCCTCTCTTCCTCCTCTCTGTTCCTACTCTCTCTTCCTCCTCTCTCTTCCTCCTCTCTCTTCCTCCTCTTTTTCCTCTCTCTTCCTCCACTCTCTTCCTCCTCTGTCTTCCTCTTCTCTCCTCTTCCTCTGTTTTCCACCTCTCTCTTCCTCCTCTCTCTTCCTCCTCTCTCTTCCTCCTCTATCTTCCTCCTCTCTCTTCCGCCACTCTTTTCCTCCTCTCTCTTCCTCCTGTACCCTCTTCCACTCTCTTCCTTCTCTCTCATTTTCCTTTCTCTTCCTCCTCTCTTCCTCCTCACTTTTCCTCCTCTCTCCTTTTCCTCTCTTCCTCCTCTCTCTTCCTCCTCTGTCTTCCTCCTCTCTCTTTTTCCTCTCTCTTCCTCCACTCTCTTCCTCCTCTGTCTTCCTCCTCTCTTTTCCTCCTCTCTCTCCCTCCTCACTTTTCCTCCTCTCTCCTTTTCCTCTCTTCCTCCTCTCTCTTCCTCCTCTCTCTTTTTCCTCTCTCTTCCTCCACTCTCAACCTCCTCTGTCTTCCTTCTCTCTCCTCTTCCTCTCTCTTCCACCTCTCTCTTCCTCCTCTCTCTTCCTCCTCTCTCTTCCTCCTCTCTCTTCCTCCTCTCTGTTCCTCCTCACTTTTCCTCCTCTCTCCTTTTCCTCTCTTCCTCCTCTCTCTTCCTCCTCTCTCTTCCTCCTCTCTCTTCCTCCTCTCTCTTCCTCCTCGCTCTTCATCCTCTCTCTTTTTCCTCTCTCTTCCTTCACTCTCTTCCTCCTCTGTCTTCCACACCTCTCTTTCTCCTCCCTCTTCCTCCTTTCTCTTCCACCTCCTCTTCCTCCTCTCTCTTCCTCCGCTCTCTTCCTCCTCTCTCTTCCTCCTCTATCTTCCTCCTCTCTACCCCTCCTCTCTCTTCCTCCTCTCTCTTCCTCCTCTCTCTTCCGCCACTCTTTTCTCCTCTCTCTTCCTCCTGTCCCCTTTTCCTCTCTCTTCCTTCTCTCTCATTTTCTTTCTCTTCCTCCTCTCTCTTCCTCCTCTCTCTTTCTCCTCTCTCTTCCTCCTCTCTCTTCTCCGCTGTCTTCCTCTTCTGTCTTCCTCCTCTCTCCTCTTCCTCTCTCTTCCTCCACTCTCTTCCTCCTCTCTCTTCCTCCTCTCTCTTCCTCCTCTCTTTTCCTCCTCTCTCTTCCTCCTCTCTCTTCTCCTGTCTCTTCCTCCTCTCTCTTCTCCTCTCTCTTCCTCCTCTCTCTTCCTCCTCTCTTCTCTTCCTCTCTTCTCCTCCCTCTTCCTCCTTTCTCTCCACCTCCTCTTCCTCTTCTCTCTCCTCCTCTCTCTTCCTCCTCTCTACCCCTCCTCTCTCTTCCTCCTCTCTTTCCTCATCTTTCTTCCTTTTCTCTTTCCTCCTCTCTCCTCTTCCTCTCCCTTCCACATCTCTCTTCCTCCTCTCTCTTCCTCCTCACTTTCCTCCTCTCTCCTTTTACTCTCTTCCTCCTCTCTCTTCCTCCTCTCTCTTCTCCTCTCTCTTCCTCCTCTCTCTTTTTCCTCTCTCTTACTCCACTCTCTTCCTCCTCTGTCTTCCTTCTCACTCCTCTTCCTCTGTCTTCCTCCTCTCTTTTCCTCCTCTCTCTTCCTCCTCACTTTTCCTCCTCTCTCCTTTTCCTCTCTTCCTCCTCTCTCTTCCTCCTCTGTCTTCCTCCTCTCTCTTCCTCCTCGCTCTTCCTCCTCTCTCTTTTTCCTCTCTCTTCCTCCACTCTCTTCCTCCTCTGTCTTCCTCTTCTCTCCTCTTCCTCTGTTTTCCACCTCTCTCTTCTCCTCTCTCTTCCTCCTCTCTCTTCCTCCTCTATCTTCCTCCTCTCTCTTCCGCCACTCTTTCCTCCTCTCTCTTCCTCCTGTACCCTCTTCCACTCTCTTCCTTCTCTCTCATTTTCCTTTCTCTTCCTCCTCTCTCTTCCTCCTCACTTTTCCTCCTCTCTCCTTTTCCTCTCTTCCTCCTCTCTCTTCCTCCGCTCTCTTCCTCCTCTCTCTCCTCCTCTGTCTTTCTCCTTTCTCTTTTTCCTCTCTCTTCCTCCACTCTCTTCCTCCTCTGTCTTCCTCCTCTCTTTTCCTCCTCTCTCTCCCTCCTCACTTTTCCTCCTCTCTCCTTTTCCTCTCTTCCTCCTCTCTCTTCCTCCTCTCTCTTTTTCCTCTCTCTTCCTCCACTCTCAACCTTCTCTGTCTTCCTTCTCTCTCTCTTCCTCTCTCTTCCACCTCTCTCTTCCTCCTCTCTCTTCCTCCTCTCTCTTCCTCCTCTCTCTTCCTCCTCTCTGTTCCTCCTCACTTTTCCTCCTCTCTCCTTTTCCTCTCTTCCTCCTCTCTCTTCCTCCTCTCTCTTCCTCCTCTCTCTTCCTCCTCTCTCTTCCTCCTCGCTCTTCATCCTCTCTCTTTTTCCTCTCTCTTCCTTCACTCTCTTCCTCCTCTGTCTTCCACCCCTCTCTTTCTCCTCCCTCTTCCTCCTTTCTCTTCACCTCCTCTTCCTCCTCTCTCTCTCGCTCTCTTCCTCTCTCTCTTCCTCCTCTATCTTCCTCCTCTCTACCCCTCCTCTCTCTTCCTCCTCTCTCTTCCTCCTCTCTCTTCCGCCACTCTTTTTCTCCTCTCTCTTCCTCCTGTCCCCTTTTCCTCTCTCTTCCTTCTCTCTCATTTTCTTTCTCTTCCTCCTCTCTCTTCCTCCTCTCTCTTTCTCCTCTCTCTTCCTCCTCTCTCTTTCTCCGCTGTCTTCCTCTTCTGTCTTCCTCCTCTCTCCTCTTCCTCTCTCTTCCTCCACTCTCTTCTCCTCTCTCTTCCTCCTCTCTCTTCCTCCTCTCTTTTCCTCCTCTCTCTTCCTCCTCTCTCTTTCTCCTGTCTCTTCCTTCTCTCTCTTTCTCCTCTCTCTTCCTCCTCTCTCTTCCTCCTCTCTTCTCTTCCTCTCTTTCTCCTCCCTCTTCCTCCTTTCTCTTCCACCTCCTCTTCCTCTTCTCTCTTCCTCCTCTCTCTTCCTCCTCTCTACCCCTCCTCTCTCTTCCTCCTCTCTTTTCCTCATCTTTCTTCCTTTTCTCTTTTCCTCCTCTCTCCTCTTCCTCTCCCTTCCACATCTCTCTTCCTCCTCTCTCTTCCTCCTCACTTTTCCTCCTCTCTCCTTTTACTCTCTTCCTCCTCTCTCTTCCTCCTCTGTCTTCCTCCTCTCTCTTCCTCCTCTCTCTTTTTCCTCTCTCTTACTCCACTCTCTTCCTCCTCTGTCTTCCTTCTCACTCCTCTTCCTCTGTCTTCCTCCTCTCTTTTCCTCCTCTCTCTTCCTCCTCACTTTTCCTCCTCTCTCCTTTTCCTCTCTTCCTCCTCTCTCTTCCTCCTCTCTCTTCCTCCTCTCTCTTCCTCCTCGCTCTTCCTCCTCTCTCTTTTTCCTCTCTCTTCCTCCACTCTCTACCTCCTCTGTCTTCCTACTCTCTCCTCTTCCTCTGTCTTCCACCTCTCTCTTCCTACTCTCCCTTCCACCTCTCTCTTACTACTCTCTTCCTCCTCACTTTTCCTCCTCTCTCCTTTTCCTCTCTTCCTCCTCTCTCTTCCACCTCTGTCTTCCTCCTCTCTCTTCCTCCTCTCTCTTCCTCCTCGCTCTTCATCCTCTCTCTTTTTCTTCTCTCTTCCTTCACTCTCTTCCTCCTCTGTCTTCCACCCCTCTCTTTCTTCTCCCTCTTCCTCCTTTCTCTTCCACCTCCTCTTCCTCCTCTCTCTTCCTCCGCTCTCTTCCTCCTCTCTCTTCCTCCTCTATCTTCCTCCTCTCTACCCCTCCTCTCTCTTCCTCCTCTCTCTTCCTCCTCTCTCTTCCGCCACTCTTTTTCTCCTCTCTCTTCCTCCTGTCCCCTTTTCCTCTCTCTTCCTTCTCTCTCATTTTCCTTTCTCTTCCTCCTCTCTCTTCCTCCTCTCTCTTTCTCCTCTCTCTTCCTCCTCTCTCTTCCTCCGCTGTGTTCTTCTTCTGTCTTCCTCCTCTCTCCTCTTCCTCTCTCTTCCTCCACTCCCTTCCTCCTCTCTCTTCCTCCTCTCTCTTCCTCCTCTCTCTTTCTCCTGTCTCTTCCTCCTCTCTCTTTCTCCTCTCTCTTCCTCCTCTCTCTTCCTCCTCTCTTCTCTTCCTCTCTTTCTCCTCCCTCTTCCTCCTTTCTCTTCCACCTCCTCTTCCTCTTCTCTCTTCCTCCTCTCTCTTCCTCCTCTCTCTTCCTCCTCTATCTTCCTTCTCTCTACCCCTCCTCTCTCTTCCTCCTCTCTTTTCCTCATCTTTCTTCCTTTTCTCTTTTCCTCCTCTCTCCTCTTCCTCTCCCTTCCACATCTCTCTTCCTCCTCTCTCTTCCTCCTCACTTTTCCTTCTCTCTCCTTTTCCTCTCTTCCTCCTCTCTCTTCCACCTCTGTCTTCCTCCTCTCTCTTCCTCCTCTCTCTTCCTCCTCTCTCTTTCTCCACTCTCTTCCTCCTCTGTCTTCCTTCTCTCTCCTCTTCTTCTGTCTTCCTCCTCTCTTCTCCTCCTCTCCCTTCCTCCTCACTTTTCCTCCTCTCTCGTTTTCCTCTCTTCCTCCTCTCTCTTCCTTCTCTCTCTTCCTCCTCTCTCTTCCTCCTCTCTCTTCCTCCTCTCTGTTCCTCCTCTCTCTTTTTCCTCTCTCTTTCTCCACTCTCTACCTCCTCTGTCTTCCTACTCTCTCCTCTTCCTCTGTCTTCCACCTCTCTCTTCCTACTCTCCCTTCCACCTCTGTCTTCCTCCTCTCTCTTCCTCCTATCTCTTCCTCCTCTTTTTCCTCTCTCTTCCTCCACTCTCTTCCTCCTCTGTGTTCCTCCTCTCTCCTCTTCCTCTGTTTTCCACCTCTCTCTTCCTCTTCTCTCTTCCTCCTCTCTCTTCTGCCACTGTTTTCCTCCTCTCTCTTCCTCCTCTGTCTTCCTCCACTCTCCTCTTCCACTCTCTTCCTCTCTCTCTTCCTCCTCTCTCTTTCTCCTCTCTCTTCCTCCTCTCTCTTCCTCCTCTCTCTTCCTCCTCTGTCTTCCTCCTCCTCTCCTCTTCCTCTCTCTTCCTCCTCTCTCTTCCTCCTCTCTCTTTCTCCTCTCTCTTCCTCCTCTCTCTTTCTCCTCTCTCTTCCTCCTCTCTTCTCTTCCTCTCTCTTTCTCCTCCCTCTTCCTCCTTTCTCTTCCACCTCCTCTTCCTCCTCTCTCTTCCTCCTCTCTCTTCCTCCTCTCTCTTCCTCCTCTATCTTCCTCCTCTCTACACCTCCTCTCTCTTCCTCCTCTCTCTTCCTCTTCTTTCTTCCTTTTCTCTTTTCCTCCTCTCTCCTCTTCCTCTCCCTTCCACATCTCTCTTCCTCCTCTCTCTTCCTCCTCACTTTTCCTCCTCTCTCTTTTTCCTCTCTCTTCCTCCACTCTCTACCTCCTCTGTCTTCCTTCTCTCTCCTCTTGCTCTATCTTCAACATCACTCTTCCTCCTCTTCCTTCCACCTCTCTCTAACTACTATCTCTTCCTCCTCACTTTTCCTCCTCTCTCCTTTTCCTCTCTTCCTCCTCTCTCTTCCTCCTCTCTCTTCCTCCTCTCTCTTCCTCCTCTCTCTTCCTCCTCTTTTTCCTCTCTCTTCCTCCACTCTCTTCCTCCTCTGTCTTCCTCTTCTCTCCTCTTCCTCTGTTTTCCACCTCTCTCTTCCTCCTCTCTCTTCCTCCTCTCTCTTCCTCCTCTATCTTCCTCCTCTCTCTTCCGCCACTCCTTTTCCTCCTCTCTCTTCCTCCTGTACCCTTTTCCACTCTCTTCCTTCTCTCTCATTTTCCTTTCTCTTCCTCCTCTCTCTTCCTCCTCACTTTTCCTCCTCTCTCCTTTTCCTCTCTTCCTCCTCTCTCTTCCTCCTCTCTCTTCCTCCTCTGTCTTCCTCCTCTCTCTTTTCCTCTCTCTTCCTCCACTCTCTTCCTCCTCTGTCTTCCTCCTCTCTTTTCCTCCTCTCTCTTCCTCCTCACTTTTCCTCCTCTCTCCTTTTCCTCTCTTCCTCCTCTCTCTTCCTCCTCTCTCTTTTTCCTCTCTCTTCCTCCACTCTCAACCTCCTCTGTCTTCCTTCTCTCTCCTCTTCCTCTCTCTTCCTCCTCTCTCTTCCTCCTCTCTCTTCCTCCTCTCTCTTCCTCCTCTCTCTTCCTCCTCACTTTTCCTCCTCTCTCCTTTTCCTCTCTTCCTCCTCTCTCTTCCTCCTCTCTCTTCCTCCTCTCTCTTCCTCCTCTCTCTTCCTCCTCGCTCTTCCTCCTCTCTCTTTTTCCTCTCTCTTCCTTCACTCTCTTCCTCCTCTGTCTTCCACCCCTCTCTTTCTCCTCCCTCTTCCTCCTTTCTCTTCCACCGCCTCTTCCTCCTCTCTCTTCCTCCGCTCTCTTCCTCCTCTCTCTTCCTCCTCTATCTTCCTCCTCTCTACTCCTCCTCTATCTTCCTCCTCTCTCTTCCTCCTCTTTCTTCCTTTTCTCTTTTCCTCCTCTCTCCACTTTCTCTCCCTTCCACATCTCTCTTCCTTCTCTCTCTTCCTCCTCACTTTTCCTCCTCTCTCCTTTTCCTCTCTGCCTCCTCTCTCTCCCTCCTCTCTCTTCCTCCTCTCTCTTCCTCCTCTGTCTTCCTCGTCTCTCTTTTTCCTCTCTCTTCCTCCACTCTCTTCCTCCTCTGTCTTCCTCCTCTCTTTTCCTCCTCTCTCTTCCTCCTCACTTTTCCTCCTCTCTCCTTTTCCTCTCTTCCTCCTCTCTCTTCCTCCTCTCTCTTTTTCCTCTCTCTTCCTCCACTCTCAACCTCCTCTCTCTTCCTTCTCTCTCCTCTTCCTCTCTCTTCCACCTCTCTCTTCCTCCTCTCTCTTCCTCCTCTCTCTTCCTCCTCTCTCTTCCTCCTCTCTCTTCTGCCTCTTTTTCCTCTCTCTTCCTCCACTCTCTTCCTCCTAAGTCTTCCTCCTCTCTCCTCTTCCTCTCTCTTCCACCTCTCTCTTCCTCCTCTCTCTACATCCTCTCTCTTCCTCCTCTCTCTTCCGCCTCTCTCTTCCGCCTCTCTTTTCCTCCTCTCTCTTCCTCCTCTCCCCTTTTCCTCTCTCTTCCTTCTCTCTCATTTTCCTTTCTCTTCCTCCTCTCTCTTCCTCCTCTCTATACCTCCTCTCTCTTCCTCCTCTCGCTTCCTCCTCTCTACACCTCCTCTCTCTCCTCCTCTCTCTTCCTCCTCTCTCTTCCTCCTCTCTCTTCCTCCTCTCTCTTCCTCCTCTCTCTTCCTCCTATCTCTTCCTCCACTCTCTTCCTCCTCTTTCTTTCTTCTCTCTCCTCTTCCTCTGTCTTCCTCCTCTCTTTTCCTCTTCTCTCTTCCTCCTCACTTTTCCTCCTCTTTTCTTTTCCTCTCTTCCTCCTCTCTCTTCCTCCTCTCTCTTCCTCCTCTGTCTTTTTCCTCTCTCTTCCTCTACTCTCTTCCTCCTCTGTCTTCCTTCTCTATCTACTTCATCTGTCTTCCACCTCTCTCAGCCTCCTCCTCTCTATTCCTCCTCTCTCTTCCTCCTCTCTCTTCCTCCTCTCTCAACCTCTTCTCTTTTCCTCCTCTCTTCTCTTCCTTTCTCTTCCTCCTCTCTCTTCCTCCTCTCTCTTCCTCCTCTCTCTTCCTCCTCTCTCTTCCTCCTCTCTCTTTTTCCTCTCTCTTCCTCCACTCTCTTCCTCCTCTGTCTTCCTTCTCACTCCTCTTCCTCTGTCTTCCTCCTCTCTTTTCCTCCTCTCTCTTCCTCCTCACTTTTCCTCCTCTCTCCTTTTCCTCTCTTCCTCCTCTCTCTTCCTCCTCTCTCTTCCTCCTCTCTCTTCCTCCTCTCTCTTCCTCCTCTCTCTTTTTCCTCTCTCTTCCTCCACTCTCTACCTCCTCTGTCTTCCTACTCTCTCCTCTTCCTCTGTCTTCCACCTCTCTCTTCCTACTCTCCCTTCCACCTCTCTCTTACTACTCTCTTCCTCCTCACTTTTCCTCCTCTCTCCTTTTCCTCTCTTCCTCCTCTCTCTTCCACCTCTGTCTTCCTCCTCTCTCTTCCTCCTCTCTCTTCCTCCTCTCTCTTCCTACACTCTCTTCCTCCTCTGTCTTCCTTCTCTCTCCTCTTCTTCTGTCTTCCTCCTCTCTTCTCCTCCTCTCCCTTCCTCCTCACTTTTCCTCCTCTCTCGTTTTCCTCTCTTCCTCCTCTCTCTTCCTCCTCTCTCTTCCTCCTCTCTCTTCCTCCTCTCTCTTCCTCCTCTCTCTTTTTCCTCTCTCTTCCTCCACTCTCTACCTCCTCTGTCTTCCTACTCTCTCCTCTTCCTCTCTCTTCCTCCTCTCTCTTCCTCCTCTCTCTTCCTCCTCTCTCTTCCTACACTCTCTTCCTCCTCTGTCTTCCTTCTCTCTCCTCTTCTTCTGTCTTCCTCCTCTCTTCTCCTCTCCCTTCCTCCTCACTTTTCCTCCTCTCTCGTTTTCCTCTCTTCCTCCTCTCTCTTCCTTCTCTCTCTTCCTCCTCTCTCTTCCTCCTCTCTCTTCCTCCTCTCTCTTCCTCCTCTCTCTTCCTCCTCTCTCTTTTTCCTCTCTCTTCCTCCACTCTCTTCCTCCTCTGTCTTCCTCCTCTCTTTTCCTCCTCTCTCTTCCTCCTCACTTTTCCTCCTCTCTCCTTTTCCTCTCTTCCTCCTCTCTCTTCCTCCTCTCTCTTTTTCCTCTCTCTTCCTCCACTCTCAACCTCCTCTGTCTTCCTTCTCTCTCCTCTTCCTCTCTCTTCCTCCTCTCTCTTCCTCCTCTCTCTTCCTCCTCTCTCTTCCTCCTCTCTCTTCCTCCTCACTTTTCCTCCTCTCTCCTTTTCCTCTCTTCCTCCTCTCTCTTCCTCCTCTCTCTTCCTCCTCTCTCTTCCTCCTCTCTCTTCCTCCTCGCTCTTCCTCCTCTCTCTTTTTCCTCTCTCTTCCTTCACTCTCTTCCTCCTCTGTCTTCCACCCCTCTCTTTCTCCTCCCTCTTCCTCCTTTCTCTTCCACCGCCTCTTCCTCCTCTCTCTTCCTCCGCTCTCTTCCTCCTCTCTCTTCCTCCTCTATCTTCCTCCTCTCTACTCCTCCTCTATCTTCCTCCTCTCTCTTCCTCCTCTTTCTTCCTTTTCTCTTTTCCTCCTCTCTCCACTTTCTCTCCCTTCCACATCTCTCTTCCTTCTCTCTCTTCCTCCTCACTTTTCCTCCTCTCTCCTTTTCCTCTCTGCCTCCTCTCTCTCCCTCCTCTCTCTTCCTCCTCTCTCTTCCTCCTCTGTCTTCCTCGTCTCTCTTTTTCCTCTCTCTTCCTCCACTCTCTTCCTCCTCTGTCTTCCTCCTCTCTTTTCCTCCTCTCTCTTCCTCCTCACTTTTCCTCCTCTCTCCTTTTCCTCTCTTCCTCCTCTCTCTTCCTCCTCTCTCTTTTTCCTCTCTCTTCCTCCACTCTCAACCTCCTCTCTCTTCCTTCTCTCTCCTCTTCCTCTCTCTTCCACCTCTCTCTTCCTCCTCTCTCTTCCTCCTCTCTCTTCCTCCTCTCTCTTCCTCCTCTCTCTTCTGCCTCTTTTTCCTCTCTCTTCCTCCACTCTCTTCCTCCTAAGTCTTCCTCCTCTCTCCTCTTCCTCTCTCTTCCACCTCTCTCTTCCTCCTCTCTCTACATCCTCTCTCTTCCTCCTCTCTCTTCCGCCTCTCTCTTCCGCCTCTCTTTTCCTCCTCTCTCTTCCTCCTCTCCCCTTTTCCTCTCTCTTCCTTCTCTCTCATTTTCCTTTCTCTTCCTCCTCTCTCTTCCTCCTCTCTATACCTCCTCTCTCTTCCTCCTCTCGCTTCCTCCTCTCTACACCTCCTCTCTCTTCCTCCTCTCTCTTCCTCCTCTCTCTTCCTCCTCTCTCTTCCTCCTCTCTCTTCCTCCTCTCTCTTCCTCCTATCTCTTCCTCCACTCTCTTCCTCCTCTTCTTTCTTCTCTCTCCTCTCCTCTGTCTTCCTCCTCTCTTTTCCTCTTCTCTCTTCCTCCTCACTTTTCCTCCTCTTTTCTTTTCCTCTCTTCCTCCTCTCTCTTCCTCCTCTCTCTTCCTCCTCTGTCTTTTTCCTCTCTCTTCCTCTACTCTCTTCCTCCTCTGTCTTCCTTCTCTATCTACTTCATCTGTCTTCCACCTCTCTCAGCCTCCTCCTCTCTATTCTCCTCTCTCTTCCTCCTCTCTCTTCCTCCTCTCTCAACCTCTTCTCTTTCCTCCTCTCTTCTCTTCCTTTCTCTTCCTCCTCTCTCTTCCTCCTCTCTCTTCCTCCTCTCTCTTCCTCCTCTCTCTTCCTCCTCTCTCTTTTTCCTCTCTCTTCCTCCACTCTCTTCCTCCTCTGTCTTCCTTCTCACTCCTCTTCCTCTGTCTTCCTCCTCTCTTTTCCTCCTCTCTCTTCCTCCTCACTTTTCCTCCTCTCTCCTTTCCTCTCTTCCTCCTCTCTCTTCCTCCTCTCTCTTCCTCCTCTCTCTTCCTCCTCTCTCTTCCTCCTCTCTCTTTTTCCTCTCTCTTCCTCCACTCTCTACCTCCTCTGTCTTCCTACTCTCTCCTCTTCCTCTGTCTTCCACCTCTCTCTTCCTACTCTCCCTTCCACCTCTCTCTTACTACTCTCTTCCTCCTCACTTTTCCTCCTCTCTCCTTTTCCTCTCTTCCTCCTCTCTCTTCCACCTCTGTCTTCCTCCTCTCTCTTCCTCCTCTCTCTTCCTCCTCTCTCTTCCTACACTCTCTTCCTCCTCTGTCTTCCTTCTCTCTCCTCTTCTTCTGTCTTCCTCCTCTCTTCTCCTCCTCTCCCTTCCTCCTCACTTTTCCTCCTCTCTCGTTTTCCTCTCTTCCTCCTCTCTCTTCCTCCTCTCTCTTCCTCCTCTCTCTTCCTCCTCTCTCTTCCTCCTCTCTCTTTTTCCTCTCTCTTCCTCCACTCTCTACCTCCTCTGTCTTCCTACTCTCTCCTCTTCCTCTCTCTTCCTCCTCTCTCTTCCTCCTCTCTCTTCCTCCTCTCTCTTCCTACACTCTCTTCCTCCTCTGTCTTCCTTCTCTCTCCTCTTCTTCTGTCTTCCTCCTCTCTTCTCCTCCTCTCCCTTCCTCCTCACTTTCCTCCTCTCTCGTTTTCCTCTCTTCCTCCTCTCTCTTCCTTCTCTCTCTTCCTCCTCTCTCTTCCTCCTCTCTCTTCCTCCTCTCTCTTCCTCCTCTGTCTTCCTCCTCTCTCTTTTTCCTCTCTCTTCCTCCACTCTCTTCCTCCTCTGTCTTCCTCCTCTCTTTTCCTCCTCTCTCTTCCTCCTCACTTTTCCTCCTCTCTCCTTTTCCTCTCTTCCTCCTCTCTCTTCCTCCTCTCTCTTTTTCCTCTCTCTTCCTCCACTCTCAACCTCCTCTGTCTTCCTTCTCTCTCCTCTTCCTCTCTCTTCCTCCTCTCTCTTCCTCCTCTCTCTTCCTCCTCTCTCTTCCTCCTCTCTCTTCCTCCTCACTTTGCCTCCTCTCTCCTTTTCCTCTCTTCCTCCTCTCTCTTCCTCCTCTCTCTTCCTCCTCTCTCTTCCTCCTCTCTCTTCCTCCTCGCTCTTCCTCCTCTCTCTTTTTCCTCTCTCTTCCTTCACTCTCTTCCTCCTCTGTCTTCCACCCCTCTCTTTCTCCTCCCTCTTCCTCCTTTCTCTTCCACCGCCTCTTCCTCCTCTCTCTTCCTCCGCTCTCTTCCTCCTCTCTCTTCCTCCTCTATCTTCCTCCTCTCTACTCCTCCTCTATCTTCCTCCTCTCTCTTCCTCCTCTTTCTTCCTTTTCTCTTTTCCTCCTCTCTCCACTTTCTCTCCCTTCCACATCTCTCTTCCTTCTCTCTCTTCCTCCTCACTTTTCCTCCTCTCTCCTTTTCCTCTCTGCCTCCTCTCTCTCCCTCCTCTCTCTTCCTCCTCTCTCTTCCTCCTCTGTCTTCCTCGTCTCTCTTTTTCCTCTCTCTTCCTCCACTCTCTTCCTCCTCTGTCTTCCTCCTCTCTTTTCCTCCTCTCTCTTCCTCCTCACTTTTCCTCCTCTCTCCTTTTCCTCTCTTCCTCCTCTCTCTTCCTCCTCTCTCTTTTTCCTCTCTCTTCCTCCACTCTCAACCTCCTCTCTCTTCCTTCTCTCTCCTCTTCCTCTCTCTTCCACCTCTCTCTTCCTCCTCTCTCTTCCTCCTCTCTCTTCCTCCTCTCTCTTCCTCCTCTCTCTTCTGCCTCTTTTTCCTCTCTCTTCCTCCACTCTCTTCCTCCTAAGTCTTCCTCCTCTCTCCTCTTCCTCTCTCTTCCACCTCTCTCTTCCTCCTCTCTCTACATCCTCTCTCTTCCTCCTCTCTCTTCCGCCTCTCTCTTCCGCCTCTCTTTTCCTCCTCTCTCTTCCTCCTCTCCCCTTTTCCTCTCTCTTCCTTCTCTCTCATTTTCCTTTCTCTTCCTCCTCTCTCTTCCTCCTCTCTATACCTCCTCTCTCTTCCTCCTCTCGCTTCCTCCTCTCTACACCTCCTCTCTCTTCCTCCTCTCTCTTCCTCCTCTCTCTTCCTCCTCTCTCTTCCTCCTCTCTCTTCCTCCTCTCTCTTCCTCCTATCTCTTCCTCCACTCTCTTCCTCCTCTTTCTTTCTTCTCTCTCCTCTTCCTCTGTCTTCCTCCTCTCTTTTCCTCTTCTCTCTTCCTCCTCACTTTTCCTCCTCTTTTCTTTTCCTCTCTTCCTCCTCTCTCTTCCTCCTCTCTCTTCCTCCTCTGTCTTTTTCCTCTCTCTTCCTCTACTCTCTTCCTCCTCTGTCTTCCTTCTCTATCTACTTCATCTGTCTTCCACCTCTCTCAGCCTCCTCCTCTCTATTCCTCCTCTCTCTTCCTCCTCTCTCTTCCTCCTCTCTCAACCTCTTCTCTTTTCCTCCTCTCTTCTCTTCCTTTCTCTTCCTCCTCTCTCTTCCTCCTCTCTCTTCCTCCTCTCTCTTCCTCCTCTCTCTTCCTCCTCTCTCTTTTTCCTCTCTCTTCCTCCACTCTCTTCCTCCTCTGTCTTCCTTCTCACTCCTCTTCCTCTGTCTTCCTCCTCTCTTTTCCTCCTCTCTCTTCCTCCTCACTTTTCCTCCTCTCTCCTTTTCCTCTCTTCCTCCTCTCTCTTCCTCCTCTCTCTTCCTCCTCTCTCTTCCTCCTCTCTCTTCCTCCTCTCTCTTTTTCCTCTCTCTTCCTCCACTCTCTACCTCCTCTGTCTTCCTACTCTCTCCTCTTCCTCTGTCTTCCACCTCTCTCTTCCTACTCTCCCTTCCACCTCTCTCTTACTACTCTCTTCCTCCTCACTTTTCCTCCTCTCTCCTTTTCCTCTCTTCCTCCTCTCTCTTCCACCTCTGTCTTCCTCCTCTCTCTTCCTCCTCTCTCTTCCTCCTCTCTCTTCCTACACTCTCTTCCTCCTCTGTCTTCCTTCTCTCTCCTCTTCTTCTGTCTTCCTCCTCTCTTCTCCTCCTCTCCCTTCCTCCTCACTTTTCCTCCTCTCTCGTTTTCCTCTCTTCCTCCTCTCTCTTCCTTCTCTCTCTTCCTCCTCTCTCTTCCTCCTCTCTCTTCCTCCTCTCTCTTCCTCCTCTCTCTTCCTCCTCTCTCTTTTTCCTCTCTCTTCCTCCACTCTCTACCTCCTCTGTCTTCCTACTCTCTCCTCTTCCTCTCTCTTCCTCCTCTCTCTTCCTCCTCTCTCTTCCTCCTCTCTCTTCCGCCACTCTTTTCCTCCTCTCTCTTCCTCCTGTCCCCTTTTCCTCTCTCTTCCTTCTCTCTCCTTTTCCTCTCTCTTCCTCCTCTCTCTTCCTCCTCTCTCTTTTTCCTCTCTCTTCCTCCACTCTCTACCTCCTCTGTCTTCCTACTCTCTCCTCTTCCTCTGTCTTCCACATCTCTTCCTACTCTCTCTTCCACCTCTCTCTTACTACTCTCTTCCTCCTCACTTTTCCTCCTCTCTCCTTTTCCTCTCTTCCTCCTCTCTCTTCCTCCTTTCTCTTCCTCCTCTCTCTTCCTCCTCTCTCCTCCTCCTCTTTTTCCTCTCTCTTCCTCCACTCTCTTCCTCCTCTCTATTCCTCCTCTCTCCTCTTACTCTGTTTTCCACCTCTCTTTCCTCCTCTCTCTTCCTCCTCTCTCTTCCTCCTCTCTCTTCCTCCTCTCTCTTCCGCCACTCATTTCCTCCTCTCTCTTCCTCCTCTCCCCTTTTCCTCTCTCTTCCTTCTCTCTCATTTTCCTTTCTCTTCCTCCTCTCTCTTTCTCCTCTCTCTTCCTCCTCTCTCTTTTTCCTCTCTCTTCCTCCACTCTCTTCTTCCTCTGTCTTCCTTCTCACTCCTCTTCCTCTGTCTTCCTCCTCTCTTTTCCTCCTCTCTCTTCCTCCACACTTTTCCTCCTCTCTCCTTTCCTCTCTTCCTCCTCTCTCTTCCTCCTCACTCTTCCTCCTCTCTCTTCCTCCTCTCTCATCCTCCTCTCTCTTTTTCCTCTCTCTTCCTCCACTCTCTACCTCCTCTGTCCTTCCTACTCTCTCCTCTTCCTCTGTCTTCCACGTCTCTCTTCCTACTCTCCCTTCCACCTCTCTCTTCCTACTCTCTTCCTCCTCACTTTTCCTCCTCTCTCCTTTTCCTCTCTTCCTCCTCACTCTTCCTCCTCTCTCTTCCTTCTCTTTTTCCTCTCTCTTCCTCCACTCTCTTCCTCCTCTGTATTCCTCCTCTCTCCTCTTCCTCTGTTTTCCACCTCTCTTTTCCTCCACTCTCTTCCTCCTCTCTCTTTCTCCTCTCTCTTCCTCCTCTCTTTCTCCACTCTCTTCCTCCTCTCTCTTCCTCCTCTATCTTCCTCCTCTCTACCCCTCCTCTCTCTTCCTCCTCTCTCTTCCTCCTCTCTCTTCCTTTTCTCTTTTCCTCATCTCTCCTCTTCCTCTCCCTTCCACATCTCTCTTCCTCCTCTCTCTTCCTCCTCACTTTTCCTCCTCTCTCCTTTTCCTCTCTTCCTCCTCTCTCTTCCTCCTCTTTCTTTCTCCTCTCTCTTCCTCCTCTCCCCTTTTCCTCTCTCTTCCTTCTCTCTCATTTTTCTTTCTCTTCCTCCTCTCTCTACCTCCTCTGTCTTCCTCCACTCTCCTCTTCCTCTCTCTTCCTCCTCTCTCTTCCTCCTCTCTCATTCTCCTCTCTCTTCCTCCTCTCTCTTCTCCTCTCACTCCTCCTCTCTCTTCCTCCTCTCTCTTCCTCCTCTCTCTTTCTCCTCTCTCTTTCTCCTCTCTCTTTCTCCTCTCTCTTCCTCCTCTCTCTTCCTCCTCTCTTCTCTTCCTCTCTCTTCTCCTCCCTCTTCCTCCTTTCTCTTCCACCTCCTCTTCCTCTTCTCTCTTCCTCCTCTCTCTTCCTCCTCTCTCTTCCTCCTCTATCTTCCTCCTCTCTACCCCTCCTCTCTCTTCCTCCTCTCTTTTCCTCATCTTCTTCCTTTTCTCTTTTCCTCCTCTCTCCTCTTCCTCTCCCTTCCACATCTCTCTTCCTCCTCTCTCTTCCTCCTCACTTTTCCTCCTCTCTCCTTTTACTCTCTTCCTCCTCTCTCTTCCTCCTCTCTCTTCCTCCTCTCTCTTCCTCCTCTCTCTTCCTCCTCTCTCTTTTTCCTCTCTCTTCCTCCACTCTCTTCCTCCTCTGTCTTCCTTCTCACTCCTCTTCCTCTGTCTTCCTCCTCTCTTTTTCTCCTCTCTCTTCCTCCTCACTTTTCCTCCTCTCTCCTTTTCCTCTCTTCCTCCTCTCTCTTCCTCCTCTCTCTTCCTCCACTCTCTTCCTCCTCTCTCTTCCTCCTCTCTCTTTTTCCTCTCTCTTCCTCCACTCTCTACCTCCTCTGTCTTCCTACTCTCTCCTCTTCCTCTGTCTTCCACCTCTCTCTTCCTACTCTCCCTTCCACCTCTCTCTTACTACTCTCTTCCTCCTCACTTTTCCTCCTCTCTCCTTTTCCTCTCCTCCTCCTCTCTCTTCCACCTCTGTCTTCCTCCTCTCTCTTCCTCCTCTCTCTTCCTCCTCTCTCTTCCTCCTCTCTCTTCCTACACTCTCTTCCTCCTCTGTCTTCCTTCTGTCTCCTCTTCTTCTGTCTTCCTCCTCTCTTCTCCTCCTCTCCCTTCCTCCTCACTTTTCCTCCTCTCTCGTTTTCCTCTCTTCCTCCTCTCTCTTCCTTCTCTCTCTTCCTCCTCTCTCTTCCTCCTCTCTCTTCCTCCTCTCTCTTCCTCCTCTCTCTTCCTCCTCTCTCTTTTTCCTCTCTCTTCCTCCACTCTCTACCTCCTCTGTCTTCCTACTCTCTCCTCTTCCTCTCTCTTCCTCCTCTCTCTTCATCCTCTCTCTTCCTCCTCTCTCTTCCGCCACTCTTTTCCTCCTCTCTCTTCCTCCTGTCCCCTTTTCCTCTCTCTTCCTTCTCTCTCATTTTTCTCTCTCTTCCTCCTCTCTCTTCCTCCTCTCTCTTTTTCCTCTCTCTTCCTCCACTCTCTACCTCCTCTGTCTTCCTACTCTCTCCTCTTCCTCTGTCTTCCACATCTCTTCCTACTCTCCCTTCCACCTCTCTCTTACTACTCTCTTCCTCCTCACTTTTCCTCCTCTCTCCTTTTCCTCTCTTCCTCCTCTCTCTTCCTCCTTTCTCTTCCTCCTCTGTCTTCCTCCTCTCTCTTCCTCCTCTTTTTCCTCTCTCTTCCTCCACTCTCTTCCTCCTCTCTATTCCTCCTCTCTCCTCTTACTTTGTTTTCCACCTCTCTTTCCTCCTCTCTCTTCCTCCTCTCTCTTCCTCCTCTCTCTTCCTCCTCTCTCTTCCGCCACTCTTTTCCTCCTCTCTCTTCCTCCTCTCCCCCTTTTCCTCTCTCTTCCTTCTCTCTCATTTTCCTTTCTCTTCCTCCTCTCTCCTTCTCCTCTCTCTTCCTCCTCTCTCTTTTTCCTCTCTCTTCTCCACTCTCTTCCTCCTCTGTCTTCCTTCTCACTCCTCTTCCTCTGTCTTCCTCCTCTCTTTTCCTCCTCTCTCTTCCTCCACACTTTTCCTCCTCTCTCCTTTTCCTCTCTTCCTCCTCTCTCTTCCTCCTCACTCTTCCTCCTCTCTCTTCCTCCTATCTCTTCCTCCTCTCTCTTTTTCCTCTCTCTTCCTCCACTCTCTACCTCCTCTGTCTTCCTACTCTCTCCTCTTCCTCTGTCTTCCACCTCTCTCTTCCTACTCTCCCTTCCACCTCTCTCTTCCTACTCTCTTCGTCCTCACTTTTCCTCCTCTATCCTTTTCCTCTCTTCCTCCTCCTTTCCTCCTCTGTCTTCCTCCTCACTCTTCCTCCTCTCTATTTTTCCTCTCTCTTCCTCCACTCTCATCCTCCTCTGTCTTCCTTCTCTCTCCTCTTCCTCTGTCTTCCACCTCTCTCTTCCTCCTCTCTCTTCCTCCTCTCTCTTCCTCCTCTCTCTTCCTCCTCTATCTTCCTCTTCTCTTTTCCTCCTCTCTCCACTTCCTCTCTCTTCCTCCTCTCTCTTCCTCCTGTCTCTTTCTCCTCTCTCTTCCTCATCTCTCTTCCTCCTCTCTTCTCTTCCTCTCTCTTTCTCCTCCCTCTTCCTCCTCTCTACCCCTCCTCTCTCTTCCTCGTCTCTCTTCCTCTTCTCTTTTCCTTCTCTCTCCTCTTCCTCTCTTTTCCTCCTCTCTCTTACTCCTCTCTATTCCTCCTCTCTCTTCCTCCTCTCGCTTCCTCTTCTCTACTCCTCCTCTCTCTTCCTCCTCTCTCTTCCTCCTCTCTCTTCATCTTCTCTTTTCCTCCTCTCTCTTCCTCCTCACTTTTCCTCCTCTCTCCTTTTCCTCTCTTCCTTCTCTCTCTTCCTCCTCTCTCTTCCTCCTCTCTCTTCCTCCTCTCTCTTCCTCCTCTCTCTTTCTCCTCTCTCTTTTTCCTCTCTCTTCCTCCACTCTCTTCCTCCTCTGACTTCCTTCTCTCTCCTCTTCCTCTGTCTTCCACCTCTCTCTTCCACCTCTCTCTTCCTCCTCTCTCTTCCTCCTCTCTCTTCCTCCTCTCTCTTCCTCCTCACATTTCCTCCTCTCTCCTTTTCCTCTCTTCCTCCTCTCTCTTCCTCCTCTCTCTTCCTCCTCTCTCTTCCTCCTCTCTCTTTCTCCTCCCTCTTCCTTCTCTCTCTTCCTCCTCTCTCTTTTTCCTCTCTCTTCCTCCACTCTCTTCCTCCTCTGTCTTTCTTCTCTCTCCTCTTCCTCTCTCTTCCTCCTCTCTCTTCCTCCTCTCTCTTTCTCCTCTCTCTTCCTCCTCTCTCTTCCTCCTCTCTTCTCTTCCTCTCTCTTTCTCCTCTCTCTTCCTCCTTTCTCTACCACTTCTCTCTTCCTCCTCTCTCTTCCTCCTCTCTCTTCCTCCTCTCTCTTCCTCCTCTCTCTTCCTCCTCTCTCTTCCTTTTCTCTTCTTTTCCTATTCTCTCCTCTTCTCTCTCATCCTCCTCTCTCTTCCTCCTCTCTCTTCCTCCTCTCTCCTCTTCCTCTCTCTTCCTCCTCTCTCTTCCTCCACTCTCTTCCACATGTCTTCCTCCTCTCTCTCCTCCTCTCTCTTCCTCCTCTCTCTCCTCCTCTCTTTTCTTTCTCTCTCTTCTTCCTCTCCCCTTTTCCTCTCACTTTCTTCTCTCTCATTGTCCTTTCTCTTCCTCCTCTCTCTTCCTCCTTTCTCTTCCTTCTTTCTCTTCCTCATCCCTCTTCCTCCTCTCTTCTCTTCCTCTCTCTTTCTCCTCTCTCTTTCTCCTCTCTCTTTCTCCTCTCTCTTCCTCCTCTCTCATCCTCCTCTCTCTTCCATCTCTCTCTTACTCCTCTCTCTTCCTCCTCTATCTTCCTCCTCTCTTTTCCTCCCCTCTCCTCTTCCCTCTTCCATGTCTCTTCTCCTCCTTTCTTGTCCTGCTCTCTCTTCCTCCTCTCTCTTCCTCCTCTCTCTTCCTCCTCTCTCTTCCTCCTGTCTCTTTTTCCTCTCTCTTCCTCCTCTCTCTTCCTCCTCTCTCTTCCTCCTCTCTTTTCCTCCTCTCTTTTCCTCCTATCTCATTTTCCTCTCTCTTCCTCCTCTCTCTTCCTCCTCTCTCTTCCTCCTCTCTCTTTCTCCTCTCTAGTCCTACTCTCTCTTCCTCCTCTCTCCTTTTCCTCTCTATCCTCCTCTCGCTTCCTCCACTCTCTTCCTCCTCTCTTTTCCTCCTGCTCTTCCTCCTCTCCACTTTTCCTCTCTCTTCCTCCTCTCTCCTTTTCTTCTTTCTTCATACTTTCTCTTCCTCATTTCTCTTCCTCCTCTCTCTTCCTCCTCTGTCTTTCTCCTCTCTTTTCCTCCTCCTCATTCCCCCCATCTTATTTTCCACTCTCTTCCTCTTCTCTCATTTTCTTCTCTCTTCCTCCTCTCTCTTCCTCCTCTCTCTTCCTCCTCTCTCTTCCTCCACTCTCTTCCTCTGCTCTCCCCCTCCTCTCTCCCGCTCCTCTCTCTTCCTACTCTCTCTTCCTCCTCTGTCTTCCTTCTCTCTCTTCCTCCTCTCTCATCCTCCTCTCTCCCCCTCATCTCTCTCCCTCCTCTCTCTTCCTCCTCTCTCTTCCACCTCTCGCTTCGTCCTCTCTACCCCTTCTCTCTCTTCCTCCTCTCTCTTCCTCCTCTCTTCCTCTTCCCTTTTCCTCCTCTCTCCTCTTCCTCTCCCTTCCACCTCTCTCTTCCTCCTCTCTCTTCCTCCACTCTCTTCCTCCTTTGTCTTCCTTCTCTCTCCTCTTCCTCTCTCTTCCTCCTCCCTCTTCCTCCTCTCTCTTCCTCCTCTCTCTTCCTCCTCTCTCTTCCTCCTCTCTCTTCCTCCTCTATCTTCCTCTTCTCTTTTCCTCCTCTCTACTCTTCCTTTCTCTTCCTCCTCTCTCTTCCTCCTCTCTCTTTCTCCTCTCTCTTCCTCCTCACTCTTCCTCCTCTCTTCTCTTCCTCTCTCTTTCTCCTCCCTCTTCCTCCTTTCTCTTCCTCCTCTCTCTTCCTCCTCTCTCTTCCTCCTCTCTCTTCGTCCTCTCTACCCCTCCTCTCTCTTCCTCCTCTCTCTTCCTCCTAATCTTCTCTTCTCTTTTCCTCCTCTTTCCTCTTCCTCTCTTTTCCTCCTCTATCTTCCTCCTCTCTCTTCCGCTCTCTCTTCCTCCTGTCTCTTTTTCCTCTCTCTTCGTCCTCTCTCTTCCTCCTCTGTCTTCCTCCTCTCTCCTCTTCCTCTGTTTTCCACCTCTCTCTTCCTCCTCTCTCTTCCTCCTCTCTCTTCCTCCTCTCTCTTCCTCCTCTCTTTTCCTCCTCTCTTTTCCTCCTATCTCATTTTCCTCTCTCTTCCTCCTCTCTCTTCCTCCTCTCTCTTCCTCCTCTCTCTTACTCCTCTCTAGTCCTACTCTCTCTTCCTCCTCTCTCCTTTTCGTCTCTCTTCCTCCTCTCTCTTCCTCCACTCTCTTTCTCCTCTCTTTTCCTCCTGCTTTTCCTCCTCTCCCCTTTCCCTCTCTCTTCCTCCTCTCTCCTTTTCTTCTTTCTTCATCCTTTCTCTTCCTCATTTCTCTTCCTCCTCTCTCTTCCTCCTCTGTCTTTCTCCTCTCTTTCCTCCTCCTCATTCCCCCCATCTTATTTTCCACACTCTTCCTATTCTCTCATTTCCTTCTCTCTTCCTCCTCTCTCTTCCTCCTCTCTCTTCCTCCTCTCTCTTCCTCCACTCTCTTCCTCCGCTCTCCCCCTCCTCTCTCCCGCTCCTCTCTCTTCCTCCTCTCTCATCCTCCTCTCTCCCCCTCATCTCTCTTCCTCCTCTCTCTTCCTCCTCTCTCTTACACCTCTCGCATCGTCCTCTCTACCCCTTCTCTCTCTTCCTCCTCTCTCTTCCTCCTCTCTCTTCCTCTTCTCTTTTCCTCCTCTCTCCTCTTCCTCTCCCTTCCACCTCTCTCTTCCTCCTCTCTCTTCCTCCTCACATTTCCTCTTCTCTCCTTTTCCTCTCTTCCTCCTCTCTCTTCCTCCTCTCTCTTCCTCCACTCTCTTCCTCCTTTGTCTTCCTTCTCTCTCCTCTTCCTCTCTCTTCCTCCTCCCTCTTCCTCCTCTCTCTTCGTCTTCTCTTTTCCTCCTCTCTCCTCTTCCTCTCCCTTCCACCTCTCTCTTCCTCCTCTCTCTTCCTCCTCACATTTCCTCCTCTCTCCTTTTCCTCTCTTCCTCCTCTCTCTTCCTCCTCTCTCTTCCTCCACTCTCTTCCTCCTTTGTCTTCCTTCTCTCTCCTCTTCCTCTCTCTTCCTCCTCCCTCTTCCTCCTCTCTCTTCCTCCTCTCTCTTCCTCCTCTCTTTTCCTCCTCTCTCTTCCTCCTCTATCTTCCTCTTCTCTTTTCCTCCTCTCTACTCTTCCTCTCTCTTCCTCCTCTCTCTTCCTCCTCTCTCTTTCTCCTCTCTCTTCCTCCTCTCTCTTCCTCCTCTCTTCTCTTCCTCTCTCTTTCTCCTCCCTCTTCCTCCTTTCTCTTCCACCTCTCTCTTCCTCCTCTCTCTTCCTCCTCTCCCTTCCTCCTCTCTCTTCCTCCTCTATCTTCCTCTTCTCTTTTCCTCCTCTCTACTCTTCCTCTCTCTTCCTCCTCTCTCTTCCTCCTCTCTACCCCTCCTCTCTCTTCCTCCTCTCTCTTCCTCCTTATCTTCCTCTTCTCTTTTCCTCCTCTCTCCTCTTCCTCTCTTTTCCTCCTCTCTCTTCCTCCTCACTTTCCTCCTCTCTCCTTTTCCTCTCTTCCTCCTCTCTCTTCCTCCTCTCTCTTCCTCCTCTCTCTTTCCTCCTCTCTCTTCCTCCTCTCTCTTCCTCCTCTCTCTTTTTCCTCTCTCTTTCTCCACTCTATTCCTCCTCTGTCTTCCACCTCTCTCTTTCTCCTCTCTCTTCCTCCTCTCTCTTCCTCCTCTCTCTTCCTCCTCTCTCTTTCTCCTCTCTCTTCCTCCTCTGTTCTCTTCCATTCTCTTTCTCATCCCTCTTCCTTCTTTCTCTTCCACCTCTCTTTCCTCCTCTCTCTTCCTCCTCTCTCTGCCTCCTCTCTACCCCTCCTCTCTCTTCCTCATCCCTCTTCCTCCTCTCTCTTCCTCCTCTCTTTTCCTCCTCTCTTTTCCTTCTATCTCATTTTCCTCTCTCTTCCTCCTCTCTCTTCCTCCTCTCTCTTCCTCCTCTCTCTTACTCCTCTCTAGTCCTACTCTCTCTTCCTCCTCTCTCCTTTTTCGTCTCTCTTCCTCCTCTCTCTTCCTCCACTCTCTTCCTCCTCTCTTTTCCTCCTGCTTTTCCTCCTCTCCCCTTTTCCTCTCTCTTCCTCCTCTCTCCTTTTCTTCTTTCTTCATCCTTTCTCTTCCTCATTTCTCTTCCTCCTCTCTCTTCCTCCTCTGTCTTTCTCCTCTCTTTTCCTCCTCCTCATTCCCCCCATCTTATTTTCCACACTCTTCCTCTTCTCTCATTTCCTTCTCTCTTCCTCCTCTCTCTTCCTCCTCTCTCTTCCTCCTCTCTCTTCCTCCACTCTCTTCCTCCGCTCTCCCCCTCCTCTCTCCCGCTCCTCTCTCTTCCTCCTCTCTCATCCTCCTCTCTCCCCCTCATCTCTCTTCCTCCTCTCTCTTCCTCCTCTCTCTTACACCTCTCGCTTCGTCCTCTCTACCCTTTCTCTCTCTTCCTCCTCTCTCTTCCTCCTCTCTCTTCCTCTTCTCTTTTCCTCCTCTCTCCTCTTCCTCTCCCTTCCACCTCTCTCTTCCTCCTGTCTCTTCCTCCTCACATTTCCTCCTCTCTCCTTTTCCTCTCTTCCTCCTCTCTCTTCCTCCTCTCTCTTCCTCCACTCTCTTCCTCCTTTGTCTTCCTTCTCTCTCCTCTTCCTCTCTCTTCCTCCTCCCTCTTCCTCCTCTCTCTTCGTCTTCTCTTTTCCTCCTCTCTTCTCTTCCTCTCCCTTCCACCTCTCTCTTCCTCCTCTCTCTTCCTCCTCACATTTCCTCCTCTCTCCTTTTTCTCTCTTCCTCCTCTCTCTTCCTCCTCTCTCTTCCTCCACTCTCTTCCTCCTTTGTCTTCCTTCTCTCTCCTCTTCCTCTCTCTTCCTCCTCCCTCTTCCTCCTCTCTCTTCCTCCTCTCTCTTCCTCCTCTCTCTTCCTCCTCTCTCTTCCTCCTCTATCTTACTCTTCTCTTTTCCTCCTCTCTCCACTTCCTCTCTCTTCCTCCTCTCTCTTCCTCCTCTCTCTTTCTCCTCTCTCTTCCTCCTCTCTCTTCCTCCTCTCTTCTCTTCCTCTCTCTTTCTCCTCCCTCTTCCTCCTTTCTCTTCCACCTCTCTCTTCCTCCTCTCTCTTCCTCCTCTCCCTTCCTCCTCTCTCTTCCTCCTCTATCTTCCTCTTCTCTTTTCCTCCTCTCTACTCTTCCTCTCTCTTCCTCCTCTCTCTTCCTCCTCTCTACCCTCCTCTCTCTTCCTCCTCTCTCTTCCTCCTTATCTTCCTCTTCTCTTTTCCTCCTCTCTCCTCTTCCTCTCTTTTCCTCCTCTCTCTTCCTCCTCACTTTTCCTCCTCTCTCCTTTTCCTCTCTTCCTCCTCTCTCTTCCTCCTCTCTCTTCCTCCTCTCTCTTTCTCCTCTCTCTTCCTCCTCTCTCTTTTTCCTCTCTCTTTCTCCACTCTATTCCTCCTCTGTCTTCCACCTCTCTCTTTCTCCTCTCTCTTCCTCCTCTCTCTTCCTCCTCTCTCTTCCTCCTCTCTCTTTCTCCTCTCTCTTCCTCCTCTCTCTTCCTCCTCTGTTCTCTTCCATTCTCTTTCTCATCCCTCTTCCTTCTTTCTCTTCCACCTCTCTTTCCTCCTCTCTCTTCCTCCTCTCTCTGCCTCCTCTCTACCCCTCCTCTCTCTTCCTCATCCCTCTTCCTCCTCTCTCTTCCTCTTCTCTTTTCCTCTTCTCTCTTCCTCCTCACTTTTCTTCCTCTCTCCTTTTCCTCTCTTCCTCCTCTCTCTTCCTCCTCTCTCTTCCTCCTCTCTCTTCCTCCTCTATCTTCCTCCTCTCTCTTTTTCCTCTCTCTTCCTCCACTCTCTTCCTCCTCTGTCTTCCACCTCTCTCTTTCTCCTCTCTCTTCCTCCTCTCTCTTCCTCCTCTCTCTTCCTCCTCTCTCTTCCTCCTCTCTCTTTCTCCTCACATTTCCTCCTCTCTACTTTTCCTCTCTTCCTCCTCTCTCTTCCTCCACTCTTTTCCTCCTCTCTCTTCCTTCTCTCTCTTCATCTTCTCTTTTCCTTCTCTCTCCTCTTCCTCTCTCTTCATCCTCTCTCTTGCTCCTTTCTCTTCCTCCTCTCTCTTTCTCCTCTCTCTTCCTCCTCTCTCTTCCTCCTCTGTTCTCTTCCATTCTCTTTCTCATCCCTCTTCCTTCTTTCTCTTCCACCTCTCTTTCCTCCTCTCTCTTCCTCCTCTCTCTGCCTCCTCTCTACCCCTCCTCTCTCTTCCTCATCCCTCTTCCTCCTCTCTCTTCCTCTTCTCTTTTCCTCTTCTCTCTTCCTCCTCACTTTTCCTCCTCTCTCCTTTTCCTCTCTTCCTCCTCTCTCTTCCTCCTCTCTCTTCCTACTCTCTCTTCCTCCTCTCTCTTCCTCCTCTCTCTTTTTCCTCTTTCTTCCTCCACTCTCTTCCTCTTCTGTCTTCCACCTCTCTCTTTCTCCTCTCTCTTCCTCCTCTCTCTTCCTCTTCTCTCTTCCTCCTCTCTCTTCCTCCTCTCTCTTCCTCCTCACATTTCCTCCTCTCTCCTTTTCCTCTCTTCCTCCTCTCTCTTCCTCCACTCTTTTCCTCCTCTCTCTTCCTCCTCTCTCTTCATCTTCTCTTTTCCTACTCTCTCCTCTTCCTCTCTCTTCCTCCTCTCTCTTGCTCCTTTCTCTTCCTCCTCTCTCTTTCTCCTCTCTCTTCCTCCTCTCTCTTCCTCCTCTGTTCTCTTCCATTCTCTTTCTCCTCCCTCTTCCTCCTTTCTCTTCCACCTCTCTTTCCTCCTCTCTCTTCCTCCTCTCTCTGCCTCCTCTCTACCCCTCCTCTCTCTTCCTCGTCTCTCTTCCTCCTCTCTCTTCCTCTTCTCTTTTCCTCCTCTCTCCTCTTCCTCTCTCTTCCTCTTTCTCTTCCTCATCTCTCTTCCTCCTCTCTCTTCATCCTCTGTCTTCCTCCTCTCTCCTCTTCCTCTGTTTTCCACCTCTCTCTTCCTCCTCTCTCTTCCTCCTCTCTCTTCCTCCTCTCTCTTTCTCCTCTCTAGTCCTACTCTCTCTTCCTCCTCTCTCCTTTTCCTCTCTCTTCCTCTTCTCTCTTTCTCCACTCTCTTCCTCCTCTCTTTTCCTCCTGCTCTTCCTCCTCTCCCCTTTTCCTCTCTCTTCCTCCTCTCTCCTTTTTTCTTTCTTCATCCTTTCTCTTCCTCATTTCTCTTCCTCCTCTCTCTTCCTCCTCTGTCTTTCTCCTCTCTTTTCCTCCTCCTCATTCCCCCATCTTATTTTCCACTCTCTTCCTCTTCTCTCATTTTCTTCTCTCTTCCTTCTCTCTCTTCCTCCTCTCTCTTCCTCCACTCTCTTCCACCGCTCTCCCCCTCCTCTCTCCCGCTCCTCTCTCTTCCTACTCTCTCTTCCTCCTCTGTCTTCATTCTCTCTCCTCTTTCTCTGTCTTCCAGCACTCTCTTCCTCCTCTCTCATCCTCCTCTCTCCCCCTCATCTCTCTCCCTCCTCTCTCTTCCTCCTCTCTCTTCCACCTCTCGCTTCGTCCTCTCTACCCCTTCTCTCTCTTCCTCCTCTGTCTTCCTCCTCTCTCTTCCTCTTCTCTTTTCCTCCTCTCTCCTGTTCCTCTCCCTTCCAGCTCTCTCTTCCTCCTCTCTCTTCCTCCTCACATTTCCTCCTCTCTCCTTTTCCTCTCTTCCTCCTCTCTCTTCCTCCTCTCTCTTCCTCCACTCTCTTCCTCCTTTGTCTTCCTTCTCTCTCCTCTTCCTCTCTCTTCCTCCTCCCTCTTCCTCCTCTCTCTTCGTCTTCTCTTTTCCTCCTCTCTCCTCTTCCTCTCCCTTCCACCTCTATCTTCCTCCTCTCTCTTCCTCCTCACATTTCCTCCTCTCTCCTTTTCCTCTCTTCCTCCTCTCTCTTCCTCCTCTCTCTTCCTCCACTGTCTTCCTCCTTTGTCTTCCTTCTCTCTCCTCTTCCTCTCTCTTCCTCCTCCCTCTTCCTCCTCTATCTTCCTCCTCACTCTTCCTCCTCTCTCTTCCTCCTCTCTCTTCCTCCTCTCTCTTCCTCCTCTATCTTCCTCTTCTCTTTTCCTCCTCTCTACTCTTCCTCTCTCTTCCTCCTCTCTCTTCCTCCTCTCTCTTTTTTTTTTTTTTTTTTCCTCTCTCTTCCTCCTCTCTCTTCCTCCTCTCTTCTCTTCCTCTCTCTTTCTCCTCCCTCTTCCTCCTTTCTCTTCCACCTCTCTCTTCCTCCTCTCTCTTCCTCCTCTCTCTTCCTCCTCTCTACCCCTCCTCTCTCTTCCTCCTCTCTCTTCCTCCTAATCTTCCTCTTCTCTTTTCCTCTTCTCTCCTCTTCCTCTCTTTTCCTCCTCTCTCTTCCTCCTCACTTTTCCTCCTCTCTCCTTTTCCTCTCTTATTCCTCACTCTTCCTCCTCTCTCTTCCTCCTCTCTATTTTTCCTCTCTCTTCCTCCACTCTCTTCCTCCTCTGTCTTCCACCTCTCTCTTTCTCCTCTCTCTTCCTCCTCTCTCTTCCTCCTCTCTCTTCCTCCTCTCTCTTCATGCTCACATTTCCTCCTCTCTCCTTTTCCACTCTTCCTTCTCTCTCTTCCTCCTCTCTCTTCCTCCTCTCTCTTCCTCCTCTCTCTTCCTCTTCTCTTTTCCTCCTCTCTCCTCTTCCTCTCTCTTCCTCCTTTCTCTTCCTCATCTCTCTTCCTCTTCTCTCTTCCTCCTCTCTCTTCCTCCTCTCTCTTCCTCCTCTCCCCTTTTCCACTCTCTTCCTTCTCTCTTCTCTTCCTCTGTCTTCCACCTCTCTCTTCCTCCTCTGTCTTCCTTCTCTCTCCTCTTCCTCTCTCTTCCTCCTCTCTCTTCCTCCTCTCTCTTTCTCCTCTCTCTTCCTCGTCGCTCTTTCTCCTCTCTCTTCCTCCTCTCTCTTCCTCCTCTCTTCTCTTCCTCTCTCTTTCTCCTCCCTCTTCCTCCTTTCTCTTCCACCTCCTCTTCCTCCTCTCTCTTCCTCCTCTCTCTTCCTCCTCTCTCTTCCTCCTCTATCTTCCTCCTCTCTACCCCTCCTCTCTCTTCCTCCTCTCTCTTCTTCCTCTCTCTTCCTTTTCTCTTTTCCTCCTCTCTCCTTTTCCTCTCTTCCTTCTCTCTCCTCTTCCTCTCTCTTCCTCATCTCTCTTCCTAATCTCTCTTCCTCCTCTCTTTTCCTTCTCTCTCTTCCTCCTCTCCCCTTTTCCACTCTCTTCCATCTCTCTCCTCTTCCTCTGTCTTCCACCTCTCTCTTCCTCCTCTCTCTTCCTCCTCTCTCTTCCTCCTCTCTCCTCTTCCTCTCCCTTCCAACTCTCTCTTCCTCCTCTCTCTTCCTCCTCTCTCTTCCTCCACTCTCTTCCTCCTTTGTCTTCCTTCTCTCTCCTCTTCCTCTCTCTTTCTCCTCTCTCTTCCTCCTCTCTCTTCCTCCTCTCTCTTCCTCCACTCTCTTCCTCTTCTCTTTTCCTCCTCTCTACTCTTCCTCTCTCTTCCTCCTCTCTCTTCCTTCTCTCTCTTTCTCCTCTCTCTTCCTCCTCTCTCTTCCTCCTCTCTCTTCCTCCTCTCTCTTTTTCCTCTCTCTTCCTCCACTCTCTACCTTCTCTGTCTTCCTTATCTCTCCTCTTCCTCTGTCTTCCACCTCTCTCTTCCTCCTCTCTCTTCCTCCTCTCTCTTCCTCCTCTCTCTTCCTCATCTCTTTTCCTCCTCTCTCTTCCTCTTCTCTTTTCCTCCTCTCTCTTCCTCCTCACTTTTCCTCCTCTCTCCTTTTCCTCTCTTCCTCCTCTCTCTTCCTCCTCTCTCTTCCTCCTCTTTCTTCCTCCTCTCTCTTCCTCCTCTCTCTTTTTCCTCTCTCTTCTTCCACTCTCTTCCTCCTCTGAATTCCACCTCTCTCTTTCTCCTCTCTCTTTCTCCTCTCTCTTCCTCCTCTCTCTTCCTCCTTTCTCTTCCTCCTCTCTCTTCCTCCTCACATTTCCTCCTCTCTCCTTTTCCTCTCTTCCTCCTCTCTCTTCCTCCACTCTTTTCCTCCTCTCTCTTCCTCCTCTCTCTTCATCTTCTCTTTTCCTTCTCTCTCCTCTTCCTCTCACTTCCTCCTCTCTCTTGCTCCTCTCTCTTCCTCCTCTCTCTTTCTCCTCTCTCTTCCTCCTCTCTCTTCCTCCTCTGTTCTCTTCCATTCTCTTTCTCCTCCCTCTTCCTCCTTTCTCTTCCACCTCTCTTTCCTCCTCTCTCTTCCTCCTCTCTCTGCCTCCTCTCTACCCCTCCTCTCTCTTTCTCGTCTCTCTTCCTCCTCTCTCTTCCTCTTGTCTTTTCCTCCTCTCTCCTCTTCCTCTCTCTTCCTCCTCTCTCTTCCTCCTCTCTCTTCATCCTCTGTCTTCCTCCTCTCTCCTCTTCCTCTGTTTTCCACCTCTCTCTTCCTCCTCTCTCTTCCTCCTCTCTCTTCCTCCTCTCTCTTTCCCCTCTCTAGTCCTACTCTCTCTTCCTCCTCTCTCCTTTTCCTCTCTCTTCCTCCTCTCTCTTCCTCCACTCTCTTCCTCCTCTCTTTTCCTCCTGCTCTTCCTCCTCTCCCCTTTTCCTCTCTCTTCCTCCTCTCTCCTTTTCTTCTTTCTTCATCCTTTCTCTTCCTAATTTCTCTTCCTCCTCTCTCTTCCTCCTCTGTCTTTCTCCTCTCTTTTCCTCCTCCTCATTCCCCCCATCTTATTTTCCACTCTCTTCCTCTTCTCTCATTTTCTTCTCTCTTCCTCCTCTCTCTTCCTCCTCTTTCTTCCTCCTCTCTCTTCCTCCACTCTCTTCCTCCGCTCTCCCCCTCCTCTCTCCCGCTCCTCTCTATTCCTACTCTCTCTTCCTCCTCTGTCTTCCTTCTCTCTCTTCCTCCTCTCTCATCCTCCTCTCTCCCCCTCATCTCTCTCCCTCCTCTCTCTTCCTCCTCTCTCTTCCACCTCTCGCTTCGTCCTCTCTACCCCTTCTCTCTCTTCCTCCTCTGTCTTCCTCCTCTCTCTTCCTCTTCTCTTTTCCTCCTCTCTTCTCTTCCTCTCCCTTCCACCTCTATCTTCCTCCTCTCTCTTCCTCCTCACATTTCCTCCTCTCTCCTTTTCCTCTCTTCCTCCTCTCTCTTCCTCCTCTCTCTTCCTCCACTCTCTTCCTCCTTTGTCTTCCTTCTCTCTCCTCTTCCTCTCTCTTCCTCCTCCCTCTTCCTCCTCTCTCTTCCTCCTCACTCTTCCTCCTCTCTCTTCCTCCTCTCTCTTCCTACTCTCTCTTCCTCCTCTCTCTTCCTCCTCTCTCTTTTTCCTCTTTCTTCCTCCACTCTCTTCCTCTTCTGTCTTCCACCTCTCTCTTTCTCCTCTCTCTTCCTCCTCTCTCTTCCTCTTCTCTCTTCCTCCTCTCTCTTCCTCCTCTCTCTTCCTCCTCACATTTCCTCCTCTCTCCTTTTCCTCTCTTCCTCCTCTCTCTTCCTCCACTCTTTTCCTCCTCTCTCTTCCTCCTCTCTCTTCATCTTCTCTTTTCCTACTCTCTCCTCTTCCTCTCTCTTCCTCCTCTCTCTTGCTCCTTTCTCTTCCTCCTCTCTCTTTCTCCTCTCTCTTCCTCCTCTCTCTTCCTCCTCTGTTCTCTTCCATTCTCTTTCTCCTCCCTCTTCCTCCTTTCTCTTCCACCTCTCTTTCCTCCTCTCTCTTCCTCCTCTCTCTGCCTCCTCTCTACCCCTCCTCTCTCTTCCTCGTCTCTCTTCCTCCTCTCTCTTCCTCTTCTCTTTTCCTCCTCTCTCCTCTTCCTCTCTCTTCCTCTTTCTCTTCCTCATCTCTCTTCCTCCTCTCTCTTCATCCTCTGTCTTCCTCCTCTCTCCTCTTCCTCTGTTTTCCACCTCTCTCTTCCTCCTCTCTCTTCCTCCTCTCTCTTCCTCCTCTCTCTTTCTCCTCTCTAGTCCTACTCTCTCTTCCTCCTCTCTCCTTTTCCTCTCTCTTCCTCTTCTCTCTTTCTCCACTCTCTTCCTCCTCTCTTTTCCTCCTGCTCTTCCTCCTCTCCCCTTTTCCTCTCTCTTCCTCCTCTCTCCTTTTCTTCTTTCTTCATCCTTTCTCTTCCTCATTTCTCTTCCTCCTCTCTCTTCCTCCTCTGTCTTTCTCCTCTCTTTTCCTCCTCCTCATTCCCCCATCTTATTTTCCACTCTCTTCCTCTTCTCTCATTTTCTTCTCTCTTCCTTCTCTCTCTTCCTCCTCTCTCTTCCTCCACTCTCTTCCACCGCTCTCCCCCTCCTCTCTCCCGCTCCTCTCTCTTCCTACTCTCTCTTCCTCCTCTGTCTTCATTCTCTCTCCTCTTTCTCTGTCTTCCAGCACTCTCTTCCTCCTCTCTCATCCTCCTCTCTCCCCCTCATCTCTCTCCCTCCTCTCTCTTCCTCCTCTCTCTTCCACCTCTCGCTTCGTCCTCTCTACCCCTTCTCTCTCTTCCTCCTCTGTCTTCCTCCTCTCTCTTCCTCTTCTCTTTTCCTCCTCTCTCCTGTTCCTCTCCCTTCCAGCTCTCTCTTCCTCCTCTCTCTTCCTCCTCACATTTCCTCCTCTCTCCTTTTCCTCTCTTCCTCCTCTCTCTTCCTCCTCTCTCTTCCTCCACTCTCTTCCTCCTTTGTCTTCCTTCTCTCTCCTCTTCCTCTCTCTTCCTCCTCCCTCTTCCTCCTCTCTCTTCGTCTTCTCTTTTCCTCCTCTCTCCTCTTCCTCTCCCTTCCACCTCTATCTTCCTCCTCTCTCTTCCTCCTCACATTTCCTCCTCTCTCCTTTTCCTCTCTTCCTCCTCTCTCTTCCTCCTCTCTCTTCCTCCACTGTCTTCCTCCTTTGTCTTCCTTCTCTCTCCTCTTCCTCTCTCTTCCTCCTCCCTCTTCCTCCTCTATCTTCCTCCTCACTCTTCCTCCTCTCTCTTCCTCCTCTCTCTTCCTCCTCTCTCTTCCTCCTCTATCTTCCTCTTCTCTTTTCCTCCTCTCTACTCTTCCTCTCTCTTCCTCCTCTCTCTTCCTCCTCTCTCTTTTTCCTCTCTCTTCCTCCTCTCTCTTCCTCCTCTCTTCTCTTCCTCTCTCTTTCTCCTCCCTCTTCCTCCTTTCTCTTCCACCTCTCTCTTCCTCCTCTCTCTTCCTCCTCTCTCTTCCTCCTCTCTACCCCTCCTCTCTCTTCCTCCTCTCTCTTCCTCCTAATCTTCCTCTTCTCTTTTCCTCTTCTCTCCTCTTCCTCTCTTTTCCTCCTCTCTCTTCCTCCTCACTTTTCCTCCTCTCTCCTTTTCCTCTCTTATTCCTCACTCTTCCTCCTCTCTCTTCCTCCTCTCTATTTTTCCTCTCTCTTCCTCCACTCTCTTCCTCCTCTGTCTTCCACCTCTCTCTTTCTCCTCTCTCTTCCTCCTCTCTCTTCCTCCTCTCTCTTCCTCCTCTCTCTTCATGCTCACATTTCCTCCTCTCTCCTTTTCCACTCTTCCTTCTCTCTCTTCCTCCTCTCTCTTCCTCCTCTCTCTTCCTCCTCTCTCTTCCTCTTCTCTTTTCCTCCTCTCTCCTCTTCCTCTCTCTTCCTCCTTTCTCTTCCTCATCTCTCTTCCTCTTCTCTCTTCCTCCTCTCTCTTCCTCCTCTCTCTTCCTCCTCTCCCCTTTTCCACTCTCTTCCTTCTCTCTCCTCTTCCTCTGTCTTCCACCTCTCTCTTCCTCCTCTGTCTTCCTTCTCTCTCCTCTTCCTCTCTCTTCCTCCTCTCTCTTCCTCCTCTCTCTTTCTCCTCTCTCTTCCTCGTCGCTCTTTCTCCTCTCTCTTCCTCCTCTCTCTTCCTCCTCTCTTCTCTTCCTCTCTCTTTCTCCTCCCTCTTCCTCCTTTCTCTTCCACCTCCTCTTCCTCCTCTCTCTTCCTCCTCTCTCTTCCTCCTCTCTCTTCCTCCTCTATCTTCCTCCTCTCTACCCCTCCTCTCTCTTCCTCCTCTCTCTTCTTCCTCTCTCTTCCTTTTCTCTTTTCCTCCTCTCTCCTTTTCCTCTCTTCCTTCTCTCTCCTCTTCCTCTCTCTTCCTCATCTCTCTTCCTAATCTCTCTTCCTCCTCTCTTTTCCTTCTCTCTCTTCCTCCTCTCCCCTTTTCCACTCTCTTCCATCTCTCTCCTCTTCCTCTGTCTTCCACCTCTCTCTTCCTCCTCTCTCTTCCTCCTCTCTCTTCCTCCTCTCTCCTCTTCCTCTCCCTTCCAACTCTCTCTTCCTCCTCTCTCTTCCTCCTCTCTCTTCCTCCACTCTCTTCCTCCTTTGTCTTCCTTCTCTCTCCTCTTCCTCTCTCTTTCTCCTCTCTCTTCCTCCTCTCTCTTCCTCCTCTCTCTTCCTCCACTCTCTTCCTCTTCTCTTTTCCTCCTCTCTACTCTTCCTCTCTCTTCCTCCTCTCTCTTCCTTCTCTCTCTTTCTCCTCTCTCTTCCTCCTCTCTCTTCCTCCTCTCTCTTCCTCCTCTCTCTTTTTCCTCTCTCTTCCTCCACTCTCTACCTCCTCTGTCTTCCTTATCTCTCCTCTTCCTCTGTCTTCCACCTCTCTCTTCCTCCTCTCTCTTCCTCCTCTCTCTTCCTCCTCTCTCTTCCTCATCTCTTTTCCTCCTCTCTCTTCCTCTTCTCTTTTCCTCCTCTCTCTTCCTCCTCACTTTTCCTCCTCTCTCCTTTTCCTCTCTTCCTCCTCTCTCTTCCTCCTCTCTCTTCCTCCTCTTTCTTCCTCCTCTCTCTTCCTCCTCTCTCTTTTTCCTCTCTCTTCTTCCACTCTCTTCCTCCTCTGAATTCCACCTCTCTCTTTCTCCTCTCTCTTTCTCCTCTCTCTTCCTCCTCTCTCTTCCTCCTTTCTCTTCCTCCTCTCTCTTCCTCCTCACATTTCCTCCTCTCTCCTTTTCCTCTCTTCCTCCTCTCTCTTCCTCCACTCTTTTCCTCCTCTCTCTTCCTCCTCTCTCTTCATCTTCTCTTTTCCTTCTCTCTCCTCTTCCTCTCACTTCCTCCTCTCTCTTGCTCCTCTCTCTTCCTCCTCTCTCTTTCTCCTCTCTCTTCCTCCTCTCTCTTCCTCCTCTGTTCTCTTCCATTCTCTTTCTCCTCCCTCTTCCTCCTTTCTCTTCCACCTCTCTTTCCTCCTCTCTCTTCCTCCTCTCTCTGCCTCCTCTCTACCCCTCCTCTCTCTTTCTCGTCTCTCTTCCTCCTCTCTCTTCCTCTTGTCTTTTCCTCCTCTCTCCTCTTCCTCTCTCTTCCTCCTCTCTCTTCCTCCTCTCTCTTCATCCTCTGTCTTCCTCCTCTCTCCTCTTCCTCTGTTTTCCACCTCTCTCTTCCTCCTCTCTCTTCCTCCTCTCTCTTCCTCCTCTCTCTTTCCCCTCTCTAGTCCTACTCTCTCTTCCTCCTCTCTCCTTTTCCTCTCTCTTCCTCCTCTCTCTTCCTCCACTCTCTTCCTCCTCTCTTTTCCTCCTGCTCTTCCTCCTCTCCCCTTTTCCTCTCTCTTCCTCCTCTCTCCTTTTCTTCTTTCTTCATCCTTTCTCTTCCTAATTTCTCTTCCTCCTCTCTCTTCCTCCTCTGTCTTTCTCCTCTCTTTTCCTCCTCCTCATTCCCCCCATCTTATTTTCCACTCTCTTCCTCTTCTCTCATTTTCTTCTCTCTTCCTCCTCTCTCTTCCTCCTCTTTCTTCCTCCTCTCTCTTCCTCCACTCTCTTCCTCCGCTCTCCCCCTCCTCTCTCCCGCTCCTCTCTATTCCTACTCTCTCTTCCTCCTCTGTCTTCCTTCTCTCTCTTCCTCCTCTCTCATCCTCCTCTCTCCCCCTCATCTCTCTCCCTCCTCTCTCTTCCTCCTCTCTCTTCCACCTCTCGCTTCGTCCTCTCTACCCCTTCTCTCTCTTCCTCCTCTGTCTTCCTCCTCTCTCTTCCTCTTCTCTTTTCCTCCTCTCTTCTCTTCCTCTCCCTTCCACCTCTATCTTCCTCCTCTCTCTTCCTCCTCACATTTCCTCCTCTCTCCTTTTCCTCTCTTCCTCCTCTCTCTTCCTCCTCTCTCTTCCTCCACTCTCTTCCTCCTTTGTCTTCCTTCTCTCTCCTCTTCCTCTCTCTTCCTCCTCCCTCTTCCTCCTCTCTCTTCCTCCTCACTCTTCCTCCTCTCTCTTCCTCCTCTCTCTTCCTCCTCTCTCTTCCTCCTCTATCTTCCTCTTCTCTTTTCCTCCTCTCTACTCTTCCTCTCTCTTCCTCCTCTCTCTTCCTCCTCTCTCTTCCTCCTCTCTTCTATTCCTCTCTCTTTCTCCTCCCTCTTCCTCCTTTCTCTTCCACCTCTCTCTTCCTCCTCTCTCTTCCTCCTCTCTCTTCCTCCTCTCTACCCCTCCTCTCTCTTCCTCCTCTCTCTTCCTCCTAATCTTCCTCTTCTCTTTTCCTCCTCTCTCCTCTTCCTCTCTTTTTCTCCTCTCTCTTCCTCCTCTCTCTTCCTCCTCACATTTCCTCCTCTCTCCTTTTCCTCTCTTCCTCCTCTCTCTTCCTCCTCTCTCTTCCTCCTCTCTCTTCCTCCTCTCTCTTCCTCCTCTCTCTTTTTCCTCTCTCTTCCTCCACTCTCTTCCTCCTCTGTCTTCCACCTCTCTCTTTCTCCTCTCTCTTCCTCCTCTCTCTTCCTCCTCTCTCTTCCTCCTCTCTCTTCCTCCTCTCTCTTCCTCCTCACATTTCCTCCTCTCTACTTTTCCTCTCTTCCTCCTCTCTCTTCCTCCACTCTTTTCCTCCTCTCTCTTCCTCCTCTCTCTTCATCTTCTCTTTTCCTTCTCTCTCCTCTTCCTCTCTCTTCATCCTCTCTCTTGCTCCTTTCTCTTCCTCCTCTCTCTTTCTCCTCTCTCTTCCTCCTCTCTCTTCCTCCTCTGTTCTCTTCCATTCTCTTTCTCATCCCTCTTCCTTCTTTCTCTTCCACCTCTCTTTCCTCCTCTCTCTTCCTCCTCTCTCTGCCTCCTCTCTACCCCTCCTCTCTCTTCCTCATCCCTCTTCCTCCTCTCTCTTCCTCTTCTCTTTTCCTCTTCTCTCTTCCTCCTCACTTTTCCTCCTCTCTCCTTTTCCTCTCTTCCTCCTCTCTCTTCCTCCTCTCTCTTCCTACTCTCTCTTCCTCCTCTCTCTTCCTCCTCTCTCTTTTTCCTCTTTCTTTCTCCACTCTCTTCCTCTTCTGTCTTCCACCTCTCTCTTTCTCCTCTCTCTTCCTCCTCTCTCTTCCTCTTCTCTCTTCCTCCTCTCTCTTCCTCCTCTCTCTTCCTCCTCACATTTCCTCCTCTCTCCTTTTCCTCTCTTCCTCCTCTCTCTTCCTCCACTCTTTTCCTCCTCTCTCTTCCTCCTCTCTCTTCATCTTCTCTTTTCCTTCTCTCTCCTCTTTCTCTCTCTTCCTCCTCTCTCTTGCTCCTTTCTCTTCCTCCTCTCTCTTTCTCCTCTCTCTTCCTCCTCTCTCTTCCTCCTCTGTTCTCTTCCATTCTCTTTCTCCTCCCTCTTCCTCCTTTCTCTTCCACCTCTCTTTCCTCCTCTCTCTTCCTCCTCTCTCTGCCTCCTCTCTACCCCTCCTCTCTCTTCCTCGTCTCTCTTCCTCCTCTCTCTTCCTCTTCTCTTTTCCTCCTCTCTCCTCTTCCTCTCTCTTCCTCCTTTCTCTTCCTCATCTCTCTTCCTCCTCTCTCTTCATCCTCTGTCTTCCTCCTCTCTCCTCTTCCTCTGTTTTCCACCTCTCTCTTCCTCCTCTCTCTTCCTCCTCTCTCTTCCTCCTCTCTCTTTCTCCTCTCTAGTCCTACTCTCTCTTCCTCCTCTCTCCTTTTCCTCTCTCTTCCTCTTCTCTCTTCCTCCACTCTCTTCCTCCTCTCTTTTCCTCCTGCTCTTCCTCCTCTCCCCTTTTCCTCTCTCTTCCTCCTCTCTCCTTTTCTTCTTTCTTCATCCTTTCTCTTCCTCATTTCTCTTCCTCCTCTCTCTTCCTCCTCTGTCTTTCTCCTCTCTTTTCCTCCTCCTCATTCCCCCATCTTATTTTCCACTCTCTTCCTCTTCTCTCATTTTCTTCTCTCTTCCTTCTCTCTCTTCCTCCTCTCTCTTCCTCCACTCTCTTCCTCCGCTCTCCCCCTCCTCTCTCCCGCTCCTCTCTCTTCCTACTCTCTCTTCCTCCTCTGTCTTCATTCTCTCTCCTCTTTCTCTGTCTTCCAGCACTCTCTTCCTCCTCTCTCATCCTCCTCTCTCCCCCTCATCTCTCTCCCTCCTCTCTCTTCCTCCTCTCTCTTCCACCTCTCGCTTCGTCCTCTCTACCCCTTCTCTCTCTTCCTCCTCTGTCTTCCTCCTCTCTCTTCCTGTTCTCTTTTCCTCCTCTCTCCTGTTCCTCTCCCTTCCAGCTCTCTCTTCCTCCTCTCTCTTCCTCCTCACATTTCCTCCTCTCTCCTTTTCCTCTCTTCCTCCTCTCTCTCCTCCTCTCTCTTCCTCCACTCTCTTCCTCCTTTGTCTTCCTTCTCTCTCCTCTTCCTCTCTCTTCCTCCTCCCTCTTCCTCCTCTCTCTTCGTCTTCTCTTTTCCTCCTCTCTCCTCTTCCTCTCCCTTCCACCTCTATCTTCCTCCTCTCTCTTCCTCCTCACATTTCCTCCTCTCTCCTTTTCCTCTCTTCCTCCTCTCTCTTCCTCCTCTCTCTTCCTCCACTGTCTTCCTCCTTTGTCTTCCTTCTCTCTCCTCTTCCTCTCTCTTCCTCCTCCCTCTTCCTCCTCTATCTTCCTCCTCACTCTTCCTCCTCTCTCTTCCTCCTCTCTCTTTTTCCTCTCTCTTCTCCTCTCTCTTCCTCCTCTCTTCTCTTCCTCTCTCTTTCTCCTCCCTCTTCCTCCTTTCTCTTCCACCTCTCTCTTCCTCCTCTCTCTTCCTCCTCTCTCTTCCTCCTCTCTACCCCTCCTCTCTCTTCCTCCTCTCTCTTCCTCCTAATCTTCCTCTTCTCTTTTCCTCTTCTCTCCTCTTCCTCTCTTTTCCTCCTCTCTCTTCCTCCTCACTTTTCCTCCTCTCTCCTTTTCCTCTCTTATTCCTCACTCTTCCTCCTCTCTCTTCCTCCTCTCTATTTTTCCTCTCTCTTCCTCCACTCTCTTCCTCCTCTGTCTTCCACCTCTCTCTTTCTCCTCTCTCTTCCTCCTCTCTCTTCCTCCTCTCTCTTCCTCCTCTCTCTTCATGCTCACATTTCCTCCTCTCTCCTTTTCCACTCTTCCTTCTCTCTCTTCCTCCTCTCTCTTCCTCCTCTCTCTTCCTCCTCTCTCTTCCTCTTCTCTTTTCCTCCTCTCTCCTCTTCCTCTCTCTTCCTCCTTTCTCTTCCTCATCTCTCTTATTCCCTTCTTCTCTCTTCCTCCTCTCTCTTCCTCCTCTCTCTTCCTCCTCTCCCCTTTTCCACTCTCTTCCTTCTCTCTCCTCTTCCTCTGTGTTCCACCTCTCTCTTCCTCCTATGTCTTCCTTCTCTCTCCTCTTCCTCTCTCTTCCTCCTCTCTCTTCCTCCTCTCTCTTTCTCCTCTCTCTTCCTCGTCGCTCTTTCTCCTCTCTCTTCCTCCTCTCTCTTCCTCCTCTCTTTTCTTCCTCTCTCTTTCTCCTCCCTCTTCCTCCTTTCTCTTCCACCTCCTCTTCCTCCTCTCTCTTCCTCCTCTCTCTTCCTCCTCTCTCTTCCTCCTCTATCTTCCTCCTCTCTACCCCTCCTCTCTCTTCCTCCTCTCTCTTCTTCCTCTCTCTTCCTTTTCTCTTTTCCTCCTCTCTCCTTTTCCTCTCTTCCTTCTCTCTCCTCTTCCTCTCTCTTCCTCATCTCTCTTCCTAATCTCTCTTCCTCCTCTCTTTTCCTTCTCTCTCTTCCTCCTCTCCCCTTTTCCACTCTCTTCCATCTCTCTCCTCTTCCTCTGTCTTCCACCTCTCTCTTCCTCCTCTCTCTTCCTCCTCTCTCTTCCTCCTCTCTCTTCCTCCTAATCTTCCTCTTCTCTTTTCCTCCTCTCTCCTCTTCCTCTCTTTTCTCCTCTCTCTTCCTCCTCTCTCTTCCTCCTCACATTTCCTCCTCTCTCCTTTTCCTCTCTTCCTCCTCTCTCTTCCTCCTCTCTCTTCCTCTTCTCTTTTCCTCCACTCTCTTCCTCCTCTCTCTTCCTCCTCTCTCTTCCTCCTCTCTTCTCTTCCTCTCTCTTTCTCCTCCCTCTTCCTCCTTTCTCTTCCACCTCCTCTTCCTCCTCTCTCTTCCTCCTCTCTCTTCGTCCTCTCTCTTCCTCCTCTATCTTGCTCCTCTCTACCCCTCCTCTCTCTTCCTCCTCTCTCTTCCTCCTCTCTCTTCCTATTTCTCTTGCTCCTCTCTCTTTTTCCTCTGCCTTCCTCCACTCTCTTCCTCCTCTGTCTTCCTTCTCTCTCCTCTTCCTCTGTCTTCCTCCTCTCTTTTCCTCCTCTCTCTTCCTCCTCCCTTTTCCTCCTCTCTCCTTTTCCTCTCTTCCTCCTCTCTCTTCCTCCTCTCTCCTCCTCCTCTCTCTTTTTCCTCTCTCTTCCTCCACACTCTACCTCCTCTGTTTTCCTTATCTCTCCTCTTCCTCTGTCTTCCACCTCTCTCTTCCTCCTCTCTCTTCCTCCTCTCTCTTCCTCCTCTCTCTTCCTCATCTCTCTTCCTCCTCTCTCTTCCTCTTCTATTTCCTCCTCTCTCTTCCTCCTCACTTTTCCTCCTCTCTCCTTTTCCTCTCTTCCTCCTCTCTCTTCCTCCTCTCTCTTCCTCCTCTCTCTTCCTCCTCTCTCTTCCTCCTCTCTCTTTTTCCTCTCTCTTCCTCCACTCTATTCCTCCTCTGTCTTCCACCTCTCTCTTTCTCCTCTCTCTTCCTCCTCTCTCTTCCTCCTCTCTCTTCCTCCTTTCTCTTTCTCCTCTCTCTTCCTCCTCTCTCTTCCTCCTCTGTTCTCTTCCATTCTCTTCTCTCCTCTCTCTTCCTCCTTTCTCTTCCAACTCTCTTTCCTCCTCTCTCTTTCTCCTCTCTCTGCCTCCTCTCTACCCCTCCTCTCTCTTCCTCGTCTCTCTTCATCCTCTCTCTTCCTCTTCTCTTTTCCTCCTCTCTCCTCTTCCTCTCTCTTCCTCCTCTCTCTTCCTCCTCTCTCTTCCTCCTCTCTCTCCTCCTCTCTTTTTTTCTCTCTCTTCCTCCTCTCCCCCTTTTCCTCTCACTTTCTTCTCTCTCATTTTCCTTTCTCTTCCTCCTCTCTCTTCCTCCACTATTATTCTCCTCTCTCCTCCTCCTTTCTCTTCTTCGTTTCTCTTTCTCCTCCCTCTTCCTCCTCCTTTTTCCTCATCTTTTCTCTTCCTCTCTCTTCCTTCTCCCTCTTCCACCTCCCTCTTTCTCCTGTCCCTATCCTCTCTCTTCCTCCTGTCTCTTCCTCCTCTCTCCTACTCCTCTCTATTCCTCCTCTCTCTTCCTCCTTTCTCTTCCTACTTTCTCTTCCTCCTCCCTCTTCCTCCTCTCTTCTCTTCCTCTCTCTTTCTCCTCTCTCTTTCTCCTCTCTCTTTCTCCTCTCTCTTCATCCTCTCTCTTCCTCCTCTCTCTTCCATCACTCTCTTACTCCTCTCTCTTCCTCCTCTGTCTTCCTCCTCTCTTTTCCTCCTCTCTCCTCCTCCCTCTTCCATGTCTCTTCTCCTCCTTTCTTGTCCTGTTCTCTCTTCCTCCTCTCTCTTCCTCCTCTCTCTTCCTTCTCTCTCTTCCTCCTGTCTCTTTTTCCTCTCTCTTCCTCATTTCTCTTCCTCCTCTGTCTTCCTCCTCTCTCCTCTTCCTCTGTTTTCCACCTCTCTCTTCCTCCTCTCTCTTCCTCCTCTCTCTTCCTCCTCTCTCATCCTCCTCTCTCTTCCTCCTCTCTCTCCCTCCTCTCTTCCTCCTCTCTCTTCCACCTCTCGCTTCGTCCTCTCTACTCCTTCTCTCTCTTCCTCCTCTCTCTTCCTCCTCTCTCTTCCTCTTCTCTTTTCCTCCTCTCTACTCTTCCTCTCCCTTCCACCTCTCTCTTCCTCCTCTCTCTTCCTCCTCACATTTCCTCCTCTCTCCTTTTCCTCTCTTCCTCCTCTCTCTTCCTCCTCTCTCTTCCTCCACTCTCTTCCTCCTTTGTCCTCCTTCTCTCTCCTCTTCCTCTCTCTTCCTCCTCCCTCTTCCTCCTCTCTCTTCGTCTTCTCTTTTCCTCCTCTCTCCTCTTCCTCTCCCTTCCACCTCTCTCTTCCTCCTCTCTCTCCTCCTCACATTTCCTCCTCTCTCCTTTTCCTCTCTTCCTCCTCTCTCTTCCTCCTCTCTCTTCCTCCTCCCTCTTCCTCCTCTCTCTTCCTCCTCTCTCTTTCTCCTCTCTCTTCCTCCTCTCTCTTCCTCCTCTATCTTCCTCTTCTCTTTTCCTCCTCTCTACTCTTCCTCTCTCTTCCTCCTCTCTCTTCCTCCTCTCTCTTTCTCCTCTCTCTTCCTCCTCTCTCTTCCTCCTCTCTTCTCTTCCTCTCTCTTTCTCCTCCCTCTTCCTCCTTTCTCTTCCACCTCTCTCTTCCTACTCTCTCTTCCTTCTCTCTCTTCCTCGTCTCTACCCCTCCTCTCTCTTCCTCCTCTCTCTTCCTCTAAATCTTCCACTTCTCTTTACCTCCTCTCTCCTCTCTTCCTCTCTTTTTCTCTTCTCTCTTCCTCCTCACTTTTCCTCCTCTCTCCTTTTCCTCTCTCTTCCTCCACTCTCTTCCTCCTCTATCTTCCACCTCTCTCTTTCTCCTCTCTCTTCCTCTTCTCTCTTCCTCCTCTCTCTTCCTCCTCACATTTCCTCCTCTCTCCTTTTCCTCTCTTCCTCCTCTCTCTTCCTGCTCTCTCTTCCTCCTCTCTCTTCCTCCTCTCTCTTTTTCCTCTCTCTTCCTCCACTCTCTTCCTCCTCTCTCTTTCTCCTCTCTCTTCCTGCTCTCTCTTCCTCCTCTTTCTTCCTTCTCTCTCTTCCTCCTCACATTTCCTCCTCTCTATTTTTCCTCTCTTCCTCCTAACTCTTCCTCCTCTCTCTTCCTCCTCTCTCTTCCTCCTCTCTCTTCGTCTTCTGTTTTCCTCCTCTCTCCTCTTCCTCTCTCTTCCTCCTTTCTCTTCCTCCTCTCTCTTTCCCCTCTCTCTTCCTCCTCTCTCTTCCTGCTCGGTTCCTCCTCTCTCTTCCTCCTCTCGCTTCCTCCTCTCTACCCCTCCGCTCTCTTCCCCCTCTCTCTTCCTCCTCTCTCTTCCCCTTCTCATTTCCTCCTCTCTCTTCCTCCTCACTTTTTCTCCTCTCTCCTTTTCCTCTCTTCCTCCTCACTCTTCCTCCTCTCTCTTCCCTCTCTCTCTTCTCCTCTCTCTTCCTCCTCTCCCTTTTTCCTCTCTCTTCCTCCACTCTCTTCCTCCTCTCTCTTCTTTCTCTCTCCTCTTCCTCTGTCTTCCAGCTGTCTCTTCCTCCTCTCTCTTCCTGCTTTCTCTTCCTCCTCTCTCTTCCTCATCTCTCTTCCTAATCTCTCTTCCTCCTCTCTTTTCCTCCTCTGTCTTCCTCCTCTCCCCTTTTCCACTCTCTTCCATCTCTCTCCTCTTCCTCTGTCTTTCACCTCTCTCTTCCTCCTCTCTCTTCCTCCTCTCTCTTCCTCCTCTCTCCTCTTCCTCTCGATTCCAACTCTCTCTTCCTCCTCTCTTTTCCTCCTCACATTTCCTCCTCTCTCCTTTTCCTCTCTTCCTCCTCTCTCTTCCTCCTCTCTCTTCCTCCACTCTCTTCCTCCTTTGTCTTCCTTCTCTCTCCTCTTCCTCTCTCTTTCTCCTCTCTCTTCCTCCTCTCTCTTCCTCCTCTCTCTTCCTCCACTCTCTTCCTCTTCTCTTTCCTCCTCTCTACTCTTCCTCTCTCTTCCTCCTCTCTCTTCCTTCTCTCTCTTTCTCCTCTCTCTTCCTCCTCTCTCTTCCTCCTCTCTATCACTCCTCTCTCTTTTTCCTCTCTCTTCCTCCACTCTCTACCTCCTCTGTCTTCCTTATCTCTCCTCTTCCTCTGTCTTCCACCTCTCTCTTCCTCCTCTCTCTTCCTCCTCTCTCTTCCTCCTCTCTCTTCCTCCTCTCTCTTCCTCTTCTCTTTTCCTCCTCTCTCTTCCCTCACTTTTCCTCCTCTCTCCTTTTCCTCTCTTCCTCCTCTCTCTTCCTCCTCTCTCTTCCTCCTCTCTCTTCCTCCTATCCCTTTTTCCTCTCTCTTCCTCCACTCTCTTCCACCTCTCTCTTCTTTCTCTCTCCTCTTCCTCTGTCTTCCAGCTGTCTCTTCCTCCTCTCTCTTCCTGCTTTCTCTTCCTCCTCTCTCTTCCTCATCTCTCTTCCTAATCTCTCTTCCTCCTCTCTCTTCCTCCTCTGTCTTCCTCCTCTCCCCTTTTCCACTCTCTTCCATCTCTCTCCTCTTCCTCTGTCTTCCACCTCTCTCTTCCTCCTCTCTCTTCCTCCTCTCTCTTCCTCCTCTCTCCTCTTCCTCTCCCTTCCAACTCTCTCTTCCTCCTCTCTCTTCCTCCTCACATTTCCTCCTCTCTCCTTTTCCTCTCTTCCTCCTCTCTCTTCCTCCTCTCTCTTCCTCCACTCTCTTCCTCCTTTGTCTTCCTTCTCTCTCCTCTTCCTCTCTCTTTCTCCTCTCTCTTCCTCCTCTCTCTTCCTCCTCCTCTCTTCCTCCACTCTCTTCCTCTTCTCTTTTCCTCCTCTCTACTCTTCCTCTCTCTTCCTCCTCTCTCTTCCTTCTCTCTCTTTCTCCTCTCTCTCCTCCTCTCTCTTCCTCCTCTCTCTTCCTCCTCTCTCTTTTTCCTCTCTCTTCCTCCACTCTCTACCTCCTCTGTCTTCCTTATCTCTCCTCTTCCTCTGTCTTCCATCTCTCTCTTCCTCCTCTCTCTTCCTCCTCTGTCTTCCTCCTCTCTCTTCCTCCTCTCTCTTCCTCATCTCTCTTCCTCCTCTCTCTTCCTCTTCTCTTTTCCTCCTCTCTCTTCCTCCTCACTTTTCCTCCTCTCTCCTTTTCCTCTCTTCCTCCTCTCTCTTCCTCCTCTCTCTTCCTCCTCTCTCTTCCTCCTCTTCTTCCTCATCTCTCTTCCTCCTCTCTCTTCCTCTTCTCTTTTCCTCCTCTCTCTTCCTCCTCACTTTTCCTCCTCTCTCCTTTTCCTCTCTTCCTCCTCTCTCTTCCTCCTCTCTCTTCCTCCTCTCTCTTCCTCCTCTCTCTTCCTCCTCTCTCTTTTTCCTGTCTCTTCCTCCACTCTCTTCCTCCTCTGAATTCCACCTCTCTCTTTCTCCTCTCTCTCCTCCTCTCTCTTCCTCCTCTCTCTTCCTCCTCTCTCTTCCTCCTCACATTTCCTCCTCTCTCCTTTTCCTCTCTTTCTCCTCTCTCTTCCTCCACTCTTTTCCTCCTCTCTCTTCCTCCTCTCTCTTCATCTTCTCTTTTCCTTCTCTCTCCTCTTCCTCTCTCTTCATCCTCTCTCTTGCTCCTCTCTCTTCCTCCTGTCTCTTTCTCCTCTCTCTTCCTCCTCTCTCTTCCTCCTCTGTTCTCTTCCATTCTCTTTCTCCTCCCTCTTTCTCCTTTCTCTTCCACCTGTCTTTCCTCCTCTCTCTTCCTCCTCTCTCTGCCTCCTCTCTACCCCTCCTCTCTCTTCCTCGTCTCTCTTCCTCCTCTCTCTTCCTCTTCTCTTTTCCTCCTCTCTCCTCTTCCTCTTTCTTCCTCCTCTCTCTTCCTCCTCTCTCTTCATCCTCTGTCTTCCTCATCTCTCCTCTTTCTCTGTTTTCCACCTCTCTCTTCCTTCTCTCTCTTCCTCCTCTCTCTTCCTCCTCTCTATTATTCCTCTCTCTTTCTCCTCCCTCTTCCTCCTTTCTCTTCCACCTCTCTCTTCCTCCTCTCTCTTCCTCCTCTCTCTTCCTCCTCTCTACCCCTCCTCTCTCTTCCTCCTCTCTCTTCCTCCTAATCTTCCTCTTCTCTTTTCCTCCTCTCTCCTCTTCCTCTCTTTTTCTCCTCTCTCTTCCTCCTCTCTCTTCCTCCTCACATTTCCTCCTCTCTCCTTTTCCTCTCTTCCTCCTCTCTCTTCCTCCTCTCTCTTCCTCTTCTCTTTTCCTCCACTCTCTTCCTCCTCTCTCTTCCTCCTCTCTCTTCATCCTCTCTTCTCTTCCTCTCTCTTTCTCCTCCCTCTTCCTCCTTTCTCTTCCACCTCCTCTTCCTCCTCTCTCTTCCTCCTCTCTCTTCCTCCTCTCTCTTCTTCCTCTATCTTCCTCCTCTCTACTCCTCCTCTCTCTTCCTCCTCTCTTCCTCCTCTCTCTTCCTTTTCTCTTTTCCTCCTCTCTCCTTTTCCTCTCTTCCTGCTCTCTCTTCCTCCTCTCTCTTCCTCCTCTCTCTTTCTATTTTCTCTTGCTCCTCTCTCTTTTTCCTCTGCCTTCCTCCACTCTCTTCCTCCTCTGTCTTCCTTCTCTCTCCTCTTCCTCTGTCTTCCTCCTCTCTTTTCCTCCTCTCTCTTCCTCCTCCCTTTTCCTTCTCTCTCCTTTTCCTCTCTTCCTCCTCTCTCTTCCTCCTCTCTCCTCCTCCTCTCTCTTTTTCCTCTCTTTTCCTCCACACTCTACCTCCTCTGTCTTCCTTATCTCTCCTCTTCCTCTGTCTTCCACCTCTCTATTCCTCCTCTCTCTTCCTCCTCTCTTTTCCTCCTCTCTCTTCCTCATCTCTCTTCCTCCTCTCTCTTCCTCTTCTCTTTTCCTCCTCTCTCTTCCTCCTCACTTTTCCTCCTCTCTCCTTTTCCTCTCTTCCTCCTCTCTCTTCCTCCTCTCTCTTCCTCTTCTCTCTTCCTCCTCTCTCTTCCTCCTCTCTCTTTTTCCTCTCTCTTCCTCCACTCTATTCCTCCTCTGTCTTCCACCTCTCTCTTTCTCCTCTCTCTTCTTCCTCTCTCGTCCTCCTCTCTCTTCCTCCTCTCTCTTTCTCCTCTCTCTTCCTCCTCTCTCTTCCTCCTCTGTTCTCTTCCATTCACTTTCTCATCCCTCTTCCTCCTTTCTCTTCCACCTCTCTTTCCTCCTCTCTCTTCCTCCTCTCTCTGCCTCCTCTCTACCCCTCCTCTCTCTTCCTCGTCTCTCTTCCTACTCTCTCTTCCTCTTCTCTTTTCCTCCTCTCTCCTCTTCCTCTCCCTCCTCTCTCTTCCTCCTCTCTCTTCCTCCTCTCTCTCCTCCTCTCTTTTCTTTCTCTCTCTTCCTCCTCTCCCCTTTTCCTCTCACTTTCTTCTCTCTCATTTTCCTTTCTCTTCCTCCTCTCTCTTCCTCCTCTATTATTCTCCTCTCTCCTCCTCCTTTCTCTTCTTCGTTTCTCTTCCTCCTCCCTCTTCCTCCTCCTTTTTCCTCATCTTTTCTCTTCCTCTCTCTTCCTCCTCCCTCTTCCACCTCCCTCTTTCTCCTGTCTCTATCCTCTGTCTTCCTCCTGTCTCTTCCTCTCTCCTACTCCTCTCTCTTCCTCCTCTCTCTTCCTCCTTTCTCTTCCTCCTTTCTCTTCCTCCTCCCTCTTCCTCCTCTCTTCTCTTCCTCTCTCTTTCTCCTCTCTCTTTCTCCTCTCTCTTTCTCCTCTCTCTTCCTCCTCTCTCTTCCTCCTTTCTCTTCCATCACTCTCTTAATCCTGTCTCTTCCTCCTCTGTCTTCCTCCTCTCTTTTCCTCCTCTCTCCTCCTCCCTCTTCCATGTCTCTTCTTCTCCTTTCTTGTCCTGCTCTCTCTTCCTCCTCTCTCTTCCTCCTCTCTCTTCCTCCTCACATTTCCTCCTCTCTCCTTTTACTCTCTTCCTCCTCTCTCTTCCTCCTCTCTCTTCTTTCTCTCTCCTCTTCCTCTGTCTTCCAGCTCTCTCTTCCTCCTCTCTCTTCCTGCTTTCTCTTCCTCCTCTCTCTTCCTCATCTCTCTTCCTAATCTCTCTTCCTCCTCTCTTTTCCTCCACTCTCTTCCTCCTCGCCCCTTTTCCACTCTCTTCCATCTCTCTCCTCTTCCTGTCTTCCACCTCTCTCTTCCTCCTCTCTCTTCCTCCTCTCTCTTCCTTCTCTCTCCTCTTCCTCTCCCTTCCAACTCTCTCTTCCTCCTCTCTCTTCCTCCTCACATTTCCTCCTCTCTCCTTTTCCTCTCTTCCTTCTCTCGCTTCCTCCTCTCTCTTCCTCCTCTCTCTTTCTCCTCTCTCTTCCTCCTCTCTCTTCCTCCTCTCTTCTCTTCCTCTCTCTTTCTCCTCCCTCTTCCTCCTTTCTCTTCCACCTCTCTCTTCCTCCTCTCTCTTCCTCCTCTCTCTTCCTCCTCTCTACCCCTCCTCTCTCTTCCTCCACTCTCTTCCTCCTAATCTTCCTCTTCTCTTTTCCTCCTCTCTCCTCTTCCTCTCTTTTCCTCCTCTCTCTTCCTCCTCACTTTTCCTCCTCTCTCTTTTTCCTTTCTTCCTCCTCTCTCTTCCTCCTCTCTCTTCCTCCTCTCTCTTTTTCCTCTCTCTTCCTCCACTCTCTTCCTCCTCTGTCTTCCACCTCTCTCTTTCTCCTCTCTCTTCCTCCTCTCTGTTCCTCCTCTCTTCCTCCTCACATTTCCTCCTCTCTCCTTTTCCTCTCTTCCTCCTCTCTCTTCCTCCTCTCTCTTCCTCCTCTCTCTTCCTCGTCTCTCTTTTTCCTCTCTCTTCCTCCACTCTCTTCCTCCTGTCTTCCTCCTCTCTCCTCTTCCTCTCTCTTCCTCCTTTCTCTTCCTACTCTCTCTTTCTCCTCTCTCTTCCTGCTCTCTCTTCCTCCTCTCTCTTCCTCCTCTCTCTTCCTCCTCACATTTCCTCCTCTCTCCTTTTCCTCTCTTCCTCCTCTCTCTTCCTCCTCTCTCTTCCTCCTCTCTCTTACTCCTCTCTCTTCGTCTTCTCTTTTCCTCCTCTCTCCTCTTCCTCTGTCTTCCTCCTTTCTCTTCCTCCTCTCTCTTTCCCCTCTCTCTTCCTCCTCTCTCTTCCTCCTCTCTTCCTCCTCTCTCTTCCTCCTCTCGCGTCCTCCTCTCTACCCCTCCGCTCTCTTCCCCCTCTCTCTTCCTCCTCTCTCTTCCCCTTCTCTTTTCCTCCTCTCTCTTTCTCCTCTCTCTTCCTCCTCTCTCTTCCTCCTCTCTTTTCCTCCTCTCTCCTCCTCCCTCTTCCATGTCTCTTATCCTCCTTTCTTGTCCTGCTCTCTCTTCCTCCTCTCTCTTCCTCCTCTCTCTTCCTCCTCTCTCTTCCTCCTCTCTTTTTCTCCTCTCTGTTCCTCCTCTCTCTTTCTCCTTCTAGTCCTACTCTCTCTTCCTCCTCTCTCCTTTTCCTCTCTCCTCCTCCTCTCTCTTCCTCCACTCTCTTCCTCTTCTCTTTTCCTCCTCCTCTTCCTCCTCTCCCCTTTTCCTCTCTCTTCCTCCTCTCTCCTTTTCCTCTTTCTTCATCCTTTCTCTTCCTCATTTCTCTTCCTCCTCTCTCTTCCTCCTTTGTCTTCCTCCTCTCTTTTCCTCCTCCTCATTCCCCCATCTTATTTTCCACTCTCTTCCTCTTCTCTCATTTTCTTCTCTCTTCCTCCTCTCTCTTCCTCCTTTCTCCCCCTCCTCTCTCCCGCTCCTCTCTCTTCCTCCTCTCTCATCCTCCTCTCTCCCCCTCATCTCTGCCCCTCCTCTCTCTTCCTCCTCTCTCTTCCACCTCTCGCTTCGTCCTCTCTACCCCTCCTCTCTCTTCCTCCTCTCTCTTCCTCCTCTCTCTTCCTCTTCTCTTTTCCTCCTCTCTCCTCTTCCTCTCCCTTCCATCTCTCTCTTCCTCCTCTCTCTTCCTCCTCACATTTCCTACTCTCTCCTTTTCCTCTTTTCCTCCTCTCTCTTCCTCCTCTCTCTTCCTCCACTCTCTTCCTCCTTTGTCTTCCTTCTCTCTCCTCTTCCTCTCTCTTTCTCCTCTCTCTTCCTCCTCTCTCTTCCTCCTCTCTCTTCCTCCACCCTCTTCCTCTTCTCTTTTCCTGCTCTCTACTCTTCCTCTCTCTTCCTCCTCTCTCTACCTCCTCTCTTCTCTTCCTCTCTCTTTCTCCTCCCCGTTCCTCCTTTCTCTTCCACCTCTCTCTTCCTCCTCTCTCTTCCTCCTCTCTCTTCCTCTTCTCTTTTCCTCCTCTCTCCTCTTCCTCTCTTTTCCTCCTCTCTCTTCCTCCACACTTTTCCTCCTCTCTCCTTTTCCTCTCTTCCTCCTCTCTCTTCCTCCTCTCTCTTCCTCCTCTCTCTTTTTCCTCTCTCTTCCTCCACTCTCTTCCTCCTCTGTCTTCCACCCCTCTCTTTCTCCTCTCTCTTCCTCCTCTCTCTTCCTCCTCTCTCTTCCTCCTCTCTCTTCATCCTCACATTTCCTTCTCTCTCCTTTTCCTCTCTTCCTCCTCTCTATTCCTCCTCTCTCTTCCTCCTCTCTCTTCCTCCTCTCTCTTCCTGTTCTCTTTTCCTCCTCTCTCCTCTTCCTTTCTCTTCCTCCTTTCTCTTTCTCATCTCTCTTTCTCCATTCTCTTCCTCCTCTCTTTTCCTCCTCTCTCTTCCTCCTCTCCCCTTTTCCACTCTCTTCCTTCTCTCTCCTCTTCCTCTGTCTTCCACCTCTCTCTTCCTCCTCTGTCTTCCTCCTCTCTCCTCTTTCTCTCTCTTTCTCCTCTCTCTTCCTCGTTGCTCTTTCTCCTCTCTCTTCCTCTTTTCTCTTCCTTCTCTCTTCTCTTCCTCTCTCTTTCTCCTCCCTCTTCCTCCTTTCTCTTCCACCTCCTCTTCCTCCTCTCTCTTCCTCCTCTCTCTTCCTCCTCTCTCTTCCTCTTCTATCTTCCTCCTCTCTTCCCCTCCTCTCTCTTCCTCCTCTCTCTTCCTCCTTTCTCTTCCTTTTCTCTTTTCCTCCTCTCTCCTTTTCCTCTCTTCCTCCTCTCTCTTCCTCCTCTCTCTTCCTCCTTTCTCTTCCTTCTCTCTCTTGCTCCTCTCTCTTTTTCCTCTCTCTTCCTCCACTCTCTTCCTCCTCTGTATTCCTTCTCTCTCCTCTTCCTCTGTCTTCCTCCTCTCTTTTCCTCCTCTCTCTTCCTCTTCACTTTTCCTCCTCTCTCCTTTTCCTCTCTTCCTCCTCTCTCCTCCTCCTCTCTCTTCCTCCTCTCTCTTTTTCCTCTCTCTTCCTCCACTCTCTACCTCCTCTGTCTTCCTTATCTCTCCTCTTCCTCTGTCTTCCACCTCTCTCTTCCTCCTCTCTCTTCCTCCTCTCTCTTCCTCCTCTCTCTTCCTCATCTCTCTTCCTCCTCTCTCTTCCTCTTCTCTTTCCTCCTCTCTCTTCCTCCTCACTTTTCCTCCTCTCTCCTTTTCCTCTCTTCCTCCTCTCTCTTCCTCCTCTCTCTTCCTCCTCTCTCTTCCTCCTCTCTCTTTTTCCTCTCTCTTCCTCCACTCTCTTCCTCCTCTGACTTCCACCTCTCTCTTTCTCCTCTCTCTTCCTCCTCTCTCTTCCTCCTCTCTCTTCCTCCTCTCTCTTCCTCCTCACATTTACTCCTCTCTGCTTTTCCTCTCTTCCTCCTCTCTCTTCCTCCACTCTTTTCCTCCTCTCTCTTCCTCCTCTCTCTTCATCTTCTCTTTTCCTCCTCTCTCCTCTTCCTCTCTCTTCCCCCTTTCTCTTCCTCCTCTCTCTTTCCCCTCTCTCTTCCTCCTCTCTCTTCCTCCTCTTTTCCTCCTCTCTCTTCCTCCTCTCGCTTCCTCCTCTCTACCCCTCCTCTCTCTTCCCCCTCTCTCTTCCTCCTCTCTCTTCCCCTTCTCTTTTCCTCCTCTCTCTTCCTCCTCACTTTTCCTCCTCTTTCCTTTTCCTCTCTTCCTCCTCTCTCTTCCTCCTCTCTATTCCTCCTCTCTCTTCCTCCTCTCTCTTCCTCCTCTCCCTTTTTCCTCTCTCTTCCTCCACTCTCTTCCTCCTCTCTCTTCTTTCTCTCTCCTCTTCCTCAGTCTTCCAGCTCTCTCTTCCTCCTCTCTCTTCCTCCTCTCTCTTCCTCCTCTCTCTTCCTCCTCTCTCTTCCTCCGCTCTCTTCCTCCTCTCTCTTGCTCCTCTCTTTTCCTCCTCTCTCTTCCTCCTCTCCCCTTTTCCACTCTCTTCATTCTCTCTCCTCTTACTCTGTCTTCCACCTCTCTGTTCCTCCTCTCTCTTCCTCCTCTCTCTTCCTCCTCTCTCTTCCTCTTCTCTTTTCCTCCTCTCTCCACTTCCTCTCTCTTCCTCCTCTCTCTTCCTCCTCTCTCTTTCTCCTCTCTTTTCCTCCTCTCTTTTCCTCCTCTCTCCTCTTCCTCTCTCTTCCTCCTCTCTCTTGCTCCTCTCTTTTCCTCCTCTCTCTTTCTCCTCTCTCTTCCTCCTCTCTCTTCCTCCTCTGTTCTCTTCCATTCTCTTTCTCCTTCCTCTTCCTCCTTTCTCTTCCACCTCTCTCTTCCTCCTCTCTCTTCCTCCTCTCTCTGCCTCCTCTCTACCCCTCCTCTCTCTTCCTCGTCTCTCTTCCTCCTCTCTCTTCCTCCTCTCTCTTCCTCCTATCTACCCCTCCTCTCTCTTCCTCCTCTCTCTTCTTCCTTTCTCTTCCTCCTATCTACCCCTTCTCTCTCTTCCTCCTCTCTCTTCCTCCGCTCTCTTCCTCTTCTCTTTTCCTCCTCTCTCTTCCTCCTCTCTCTTCCTCCTCTCTCTTTCTCCTCCCTCTTCCTCCTTTCTCTTCCACCTGTCTCTTCCTCCCCTCTCTTCCTCCTCTCTCTCCTCCTCTCTCTTCCTCCTATCTCTTCCTCCTTTCTATCCCTCCTCTCTCTTCCTCCTTTCTCTTCCTCCTCTCTCTTCCTCTTCTCTTTTCCTCCTCTCTCTACTTCCTCTCTCTTCCTCCTCTCTCTTCCTCCACTCTCTTCCTCCTCTCTCTTCTTTCTCTCTCCTCTTCCTCAGTCTTCCAGCTCTCTCTTCATCCTCTCTCTTCCTCCTCTCTCTTCCTCCTCTCTCTTCCTCCGCTCTCTTCCTCCTCTCTCTTGCTCCTCTCTTTTCCTCCTCTCTCTTCCTCCTCTCCCCTTTTCCACTCTCTTCATTCTCTCTCCTCTTACTCTGTCTTCCACCTCTCTGTTCCTCCTCTCTCTTCCTCCTCTCTCTTCCTCCTCTCTCTTCCTCTTCTCTTTTCCTCCTCTCTCCACTTCCTCTCTCTTCCTCCTCTCTCTTCCTCCTCTCTCTTTCTCCTCTCTTTTCCTCCTCTCTTTTCCTCCTCTCTCCTCTTCCTCTCTCTTCCTCCACTCTCTTGCTCCTCTCTCTTCCTCCTCTCTCTTTCTCCTCTCTCTTCCTCCTCTCTCTTCCTCCTCTGTTCTCTTCCATTCTCTTTCTCCTCCCTCTTCCTCCTTTCTCTTCCACCTCTCTCTTCCTCCTCTCTCTTCCTCCTCTCTCTGCCTCCTCTCTACCCCTCCTCTCTCTTCCTCGTCTCTCTTCCTCCTCTCTCTTCCTCCTCTCTCTTCCTCCTCTCTCTTCCTCCTCTCTCTTCCTCCTATCTACCCCTCCTCTCTCTTCCTCCTCTCTCTTCTTCCTTTCTCTTCCTCCTATCTACCCCTTCTCTCTCTTCCTCCTCTCTCTTCCTCCGCTCTCTTCCTCTTCTCTTTTCCTCCTCTCTCTTCCTCCTCTCTCTTCCTCCTCTCTCTTTCTCCTCCCTCTTCCTCCTTTCTCTTCCACCTGTCTCTTCCTCCCCTCTCTTCCTCCTCTCTCTCCTCCTCTCTCTTCCTCCTATCTCTTCCTCCTCTCTATCCCTCCTCTCTCTTCCTCCTTTCTCTTCCTCCTCTCTCTTCCTCTTCTCTTTTCCTCCTCTCTCCTCTTCCTCTCTTCTCCTCTCTCTTCCTCCTCTCTCTTCTTCCTCTCTCTTCCTCTTCTCTTTTCCTATTCTCTCCTCTTTCTCTCTCATCCTCCTCTCTCTTCCTCCTCTCGCTTCCTCCTCTCTCTTCCTCCTCTCTCTTCCTTCTCTCTCTTCCTCCTCTCTCTTCCTCCTCTCTCTTCCTCTTCTCTTTTCCTCCTCTCTCCTCTTCCTCTCTCTTCCTCCTCTCTCTTCCTCCTCTCTCTTCCTCCTCTCTCTTCATTCTCTCTCTTTCTCCTCTCTCTTCCTCCTCTCTCTTCCTCTTCTATTTTCCTCCTCTCTCCTCTTCCTCTCTCTTCCTCCTCTCTCTTCCTCCACTCTCTTCCTCATTTGTCTTCCTCCTCTCTCCTCTTCCTCTGTTTTCCACATCTCTCTTCCTCCTCTCTCTTCCTCATCTCTCTCCTCCTCTCTTTTCCTTCTCTCTCTTCCTCCTCTCCCCTTTTCCTCTCACTTCCTTCTCTCTCATTTTCCTTTCTCTTCCTCCTCCTCTTCTTCCTCTATTTTTCTCCTCTCTCCTCCTCCTTTCTCTTCTTCTTTTCTCTTCCTCCTCCTTCTTTCTTCTCCTTTTACCTCATCTTTTCTCTTCCTCTTTCTTCCTCCTCCCTCTTCCACCTCCCTCTTTCTCCTGTCTCTATCCTCTCTCTTCCTCCTGTCTCTTCCTCCTCTCTCCTACTCCTCTCTCTTTCTCCTCTTTCTTCCTCCTCTCTCTTACTCCTCTCTCTTCCTTCTCTCTCTTCATCCTCACATTTCCTCCTCTCTCCTTTTCCTCTCTTCCTCCTCTCTCTTCATCCTCTCTCTTCCTCCTCTGTCTTCCTTCTCTCTCTTCCTCTTCTCTTTTCCTCCTCTCTCCTCTTCCTCTCTCTTCCTCCTTTCTCTTCCACATCTCTCTTCCTCCTCTCTCTTCCACATCTCTCTTCCTCCTCTCTCTTCCTCCTCTCTCTTCCTCCTCTCTCTTCCTCCTCTCCCCTTTTTAACTCTCTTCCTTCTCTCTCCTCTTCCTCTGTCTTCCACCTCTCTCTTCCTCCTCTGTCTTCCTCCTCTCTCCTCTTCCTCTCTCTTCCTCCTCTCTCTTCCTCCTCCCTTCCTCCTCTCTCTTCCTCCTCTCTCTTCCTCCTCTCTCTTCCTTCTCTCTCTTGCTCCTCTCTCTTTTTCCTCTCTCTTCCTCCACTCTCTACCTCCTCTGTCTTCCTTATCTCTCATCTTCCTCTGTCTTCCACCTCTCTCTTCCTCCTCTCTCTTCCTCCTCTCTCTTCCTCATCTCTCTTCCACCTCTCTCTTCCTCTTCTCTTTTCCTCCTCTCTCTTCCTCCTCACTATTCCTACTCTCTCCTTTTCCTCTCTTCCTCCTCTCTCTTCCTCCTCTCTCTTCCTCCTCTCTCTTCCTCCTCTCTCTTCCTGCTCTCTCTTTTTCCTCTCTCTTCCTCCACTCTCTACCTCCTCTGTCTTCCTTATCTCTCATCTTCCTCTGTCTTCCACCTCTCTCTTCCTCCTCTCTCTTCCTCCTCTCTCTTCCTCATCTCTCTTCCACCTCTCTCTTCCTCTTCTCTTTTCCTCCTCTCTCTTCCTCCTCACTTTTCCTACTCTCTCCTTTTCCTCTCTTCCTCCTCTCTCTTCCTCCTCTCTCTTCCACCTCTCTCTTCCTCCTCTCTCTTCCTCCTCTCTCTTCCTCCTCTCTCTTCCTCCTCTCTCTTCCTCCTCTCTCTTCCTCCTCTCTCTTCCTCCTCACATTTCCTCCTCTCTCCTTTTCCTCTCTTCCTCCTCTCTCTTCCTCCAGTCTTTTCCTCCTCTCTCTTCCTCCTCTCTCTTCATCTTCTCTTTTCCTCCTCTCTCCTCTTCCTCTCTCTTCCTCCTTTCTCTTCCTCCTCTCTCTTTCTCCTCTCTCTTCCTGCTCTCTCTTCCTCCTCTCTCTTCCTCCTCTCTCTTCCTCCTCACATTTCCTCCTCTCTACTTTTCCTCTCTTCCTCCTCTCTCTTCCTCTTCTCTCTTCCTCCTCTCATTTCCTCCACTCTCTTCGTCTTCTCTTTTCCTCCTCTCTCCTCTTCCTCTCTCTTCCTCCTTTCTCTTCCTCCTCTCTCTTTCCCCTCTCTCTTCCTCCTCTCTCTTCCTCCTCTCGCTTCCTCCTCTCTACCCCTCCTCTCTCTTCCCCCTCTCTCTTCCTCCTCTCTCTTCCCCTTCTCTTTTCCTCCTCTCTCTTCCTCCTCACTTTTCCTCCTCTCTCCTTTTCCTCTCTTCCTCCTCTCTCTTCCTCCTCTGTCTTCCTCCTCTCTCTTCCTCCTCTCCCTTTTTCCTCTCTCTTCCTCCACTCTCTTCCTCCTCTTTCTTCTTTCTCTCTCCTCTTCCACAGTATTCCAGCTCTCTCTTCCTCCTCTCTTTTCCTCCTCTCTCTTCCTCCTCTCTCTTCCTCATCTCTCTTCCTCCTCTCTCTTCCTCCTCTCTTTTCCTCCTCTCTCTTCCTCCTCTCCCCTTTTCCACTCTCTTCCTTCTCTCTCCTCTTCCTCTGTCTTCCACCTCTCTCTTCCTCCTCTCTCTTCCTCCTCTCTCTTCCTCTCCTCTTTTCCTATTCTCTCCTCTTCCTCTCTCATCCTCCTCTCTCTTCCTCCTCTCGCTTCCTACTCTCTCTTCCTCCTCTCTCTTCCTCCTCTCTTCCTCCTCACTCTTCGTCTTCTCTCTTCCTCCTCTCTCTTCCTCTTCTCTTTTCCTATTCTCAGCTCTTCCTCTCTCATCCTCCTCTATCTTCCTCCTCTCGATTCCTCCTCTCTCTTCCTCCTCTCTCTTCCTCCTCTCCCTCCTCTCTCTTCCTCCTCTCTCTTCCTTCTCTCTCTTCCTCCTCTCTCTTCCTCCTCTCCCTCTTCTCTTTTCCTCCTCTCTCCTCTTCCTCTCTGTTCCTCCACTCTCTTCCTCCACTCTCTTCCTCATCTGTCTTCCTCCTCTCTCCTCTTCCTCTGTTTTACACCTCTCTCTTCCTCCTCTCTCTTCCTCCTCTCTCTTCCTCCTCTCTCTCCTCCTCTCTTTTCCTTCTCTCTCTTCCTCCTCTCCCCTTTTCCTCTCACTTCCTTCTCTCTCATTTTACTTTCTCTTCCTCCTCTCTCTTCCTCCTCTATTATTCTCCTCTCTTCTCCTCCTTTCTCTTCTTCCTTTCTCTTCCTCCTCCCTCTTCCTCCTACTTTTTCCTCATCTTTTCTCTTCCTCTCTCTTCCTCCTCCCTCTTCCACCTCCCTCTTTCTCCTGTCTCTATCCTCTCTCTTCCTCCTGTCTCTTCCTCCTCTCTCCTACTCCTCTCTCTTCCTCCTCTCTCTTCCTCCTTTCTCTTCCTCCTTTCTCTTCCTCCTGCCTCTTCCTCCTCTCTTCTCTTCCTCTCTCTTTCTCCTCTCTCTTTCTCCTCTCTCTTTCTCCTCTCTCTTCCTCCTCTCTCTTCCTCCTCACTCTTCCTCCTCTCTCTTCCTCCTCTCTCTTCCTCCTCTCTCTTCCTCCTCTCTTCTCTTCCTCTCTCTTTCTCCTCCCTCTTCCTCCTTTCTCTTCCACTTCTCTCTTCCTCCTCTCTCTTCTCCTTTCTCTTCCTCCTCTCTCTTCCTCCTATCTCTTCCTCCTCTCTATCCCTCCTCTCTCTTCCTCTTTTCTCTTCCTCCTCTCTCTTCCTATTCTCTTTCCTCCTCTCTCCTCTTCCTCTCCCTTCCACCTCTCTCTTTCTACTATCTCTTCCTCCTCACTTTTCCTCCTCTCTCCTTTTCCTCTCTTCCTCCTCTCTCTTCCTCCTCTCTCTTCCTCCTTTTTTTCCTCTCTCTTCCTCCACTCTCTTCCTCCTCTCTCTTCCTCCTCTCTCTTCCTCTTCTATTTTCCTCCTCTCTCCTCTTCCTCTCTCTTCCTCCTCTCTCTTCCTCCTCTCTCTTTCTCCTCTCTCTTCCTCCTCTCTCTTCTTCCTCTCTTCTCTTCCTCTCTCTTTCTCCTCCTCTTCCTTCTTTCTCTTCCACCTCTCTCTTCCTCCTCTCTCTTCCTCCTCTCTCTTCCTCCTCTCTACCCCTCCTCTCTCTTCCTCCTCTCTCTTCCTCCTAATCTTCCTCTTCTCTTTCCTCCTCTCTCCTCTTCCTCTCTTTTCCTCCTCTCTCTTCCTCCTCACATTTCCTCCTCTCTCATTTTCCTCTCTTCTTCCTCTCTCTTCCTTCTCTCTCTTCTCCTCTCTCTTCCTCCTCTCTCTTCCTCCTCTCTCTTTTCCTCTCTCTTCCTCCACTCTCTTCCTCCTGTCTTCCTCCTCTCTCCTCTTCCTCTCTCTTCCTCCTTTCTCTTCCTCCTATCTCTTTCTCCTCTCTCTTCCTGCTCTCTCTCTTCCTCCTCTCTCTTCTCCTCTCTCTTCCTCCTCACATTTCCTCCTCTCTCCTTCCTCTCTTCGTCCTCTCTCTTCCTCCTCTCTCTTCCTCCTCTCTCTTCCTCCTCTCTCTTCGTCTTCTCTTTTCCTCCTCTCTCCTCTTCCTCTCTCTTCCTCCTCTCTCTTCCTCCTCTCTCTTCCTCCTCTCTCTTCTCCTCTCTTCTCTTGCATTCTCTTTCTCCTCTCTCTTCCTGCTCTCTCTTCCTCCTCTCTCTTCCTTCTCTCTTGCTCCTCTCTCTTTTTCCTCTCTCTTCCTCCACTCTCTACCTCCTCTCCCATTTTCCACTCTCTTCCTTCTCTCTCCTCTTCCTCTGTCTTCCACCTCTCTCTTCCTCCTCTCTCTTCCTCCTCTCTCTTCCTCCTCTCTCTTCCTCCTCTCTCTTCCTCCTCTCCCATTTCCACTCTCTTCCTTCTCTCTCCTCTTCCTCTGTCTTCCACCTCTCTCTTCCTCCTCTCTCTTCCTCCTCTCTCTTCCTCCTCTCTCTTCCTCCTCTCTCTTCCTCCTCTCCCATTTTCCACTCTCTTCCTTCTCTCTCCTCTTCCTCTGTCTTCCACCTCTCTCTTCTCCTCTCTCTTCCTCTCTCTCTTCCTGCTCTCTCTTCTCCTCTCTCTTCTCCTCTCTCTTCATCTTCTCTTTCCTCCTCTCTCCTCTTCCTCTCTCTTCCTCCTTTCTCTTCCTCCTCTCTCTTTCTCCTCTCTCTTCCTGCTCTCTCTTCCTCCTCTCTCTTCTCCTCTCTCTTCCTCCTCACTTTCCTCCTCTCTACTTTTCCTCTCTTCTCCTCTCTCTTCCGCCTCTCTCTTCCTCCTCTCATTCCTCCACTCTCTCGTCTTCTCTTTCCTCCTCTCTCCTCTTCCTCTCTCTTCCTCCTTCTCTTCCTCCTCTCTCTTTCCCATCTCTCTTCCTCTCTCTCTTCCTCCTCTCTTCCTCCTCTCTCTTCCTCCTCTCGCTTCCTCCTCTCTACCCCTCCTCTCTCTTCCCCTCTCTCTTCCTCCTCTCTCTTCCCCTTCTCTTTTCCTCCTCTCTCTTCCTCCTCACTTTTCCTCCTCTCTCCTTTTCCTCTCTTCCTCCTCTCTCTTCCTCCTCTCTCTTCCTCCTCTCTCTTCCTCCTCTCCCTTTTTCCTCTCTCTTCCTCCACTCTCTTCCTCCTCTCTCTTCTTTCTCTCTCTTCTTCCTCAGTCTTCAAGCTCTCTCTTCCTCCTCTCTCTTCCTCCTCTCTCTTCCTTCTCTCTCTTCCTCATCTCTCTTCCTCCTCTCTCTTCCTCCTCTCTTTTCCTCCTCTCTCTTCTCCTCTCCAATTTCCACTCTCTTCCTTCTCTCTCCTCTTCTCTGTCTTCCACCTCTCTCTTCCTCCTCTCTCTTCCTCCTCTCTCTTCCTCCTCTCTCTTCCTCTCCTCTTTTCCTATTCTCTCCTCTTCCTCTCTCATCCTCCTCTCTCTTCTCCTCTCGCTTCCTACTCTCTCTTCCTCCTCTCTCTTCCTCCTCTCTTCCTCCTCACTCTTCCTCTTCTCTCTTCCTCCTCTCTCTTCCTATTCTCTTTTCCTATTCTCTCCTCTTCCTCTCTCATCCTCCTCTATCTTCCTCCTCTCGATTCCTCCTCTCTCTTCCTCCTCTCTCTTCCTCCTCTCCTCTCCCTCCTCTCTCTTCCTCCTCGCTCTTCCTCTCTCTCTTCCTCCTCTCTCTTCCTCCTCTCCCTCTTCTCTTTTCCTCCTCTCTCCTCTTCCTCTCTGTTCCGCCTCTCTCTTCCTCCACTCTCTTCCTCATCTGTCTTCCTCCTCTCTCCTCTTCCTCTGTTTTACACCTCTCTCTTCCTCCTCTCTCTTCCTCCTCTCTCTTCCTTCTCTCTCTCCTCCTCTCTTTTCCTTCTCTCTCTTCCTCCTCTCCCCTTTTCTCTCACTTCCTTCTCTCTCATTTTCCTTTCTCTTCCTCCTCTCTCTTCCTCCTCTATTATTCTCCTCTCTTCTCCTCCTTTCTCTTCTTCCTTTCTCTTCCTCCTCCCTCTTCCTCCTACTTTTTCCTCATCTTTTCTCTTCCTCTCTCTTCCTCCTCCCTCTTCCACCTCCCTCTTTCTCCTGTCTCTATCCTCTCTCTTCCTCCTGTCTCTTCCTCCTCTCTCCTACTCCTCTCTCTTCCTCCTCTCTCTTCCTCCTTTCTCTTCCTCCTTTCTCTTCTTCCTCCCTCTTCCTCCTCTCTTCTCTTTCTCTTCTTTCTCCTCTCTCTTTCTCCTCTCTCTTTCTCCTCTCTCTTCCTCCTCTCTCTTCCTCCTCTCTCTTCCTTCTCTCTCTTACTCCTCTCTCTTCCTCCTCTATCTCCTCCTCTCTTTTCCTCCTCTCTCCTCCTCCCTCTTCCATGTCTCTTCTCCTCCTTTCTTGTCCTGCTCTCTCTTCCTCCTCTCTCTTCCTCCTTTCTCTTCCTCCTCTCTCTTCCTCCACTCTCTTCCTCCTTTGTCTTCCTTCTCTCTCCTCTTCCTCTCTCTTCCTCCTCCCTCTTCCTCCTCTCTCTTCCTCCTCTCTCTTCCTCCTCTCTCTTCCTCCTCTCTCTTCCTCCTCTCTCTTCCTCTTCTCTTTCCTCCTCTCTACTCTTCCTCTCTCTTCCTCCTCTCTCTTCCTCCTCTCTCTTTCTCCTCTCTCTTCCTCCTCTCTCTTCTTCCTCTCTTCTCTTCCTCTCTCTTTCTCCTCCCTCTTCCTTCTTTCTCTTCCACCTCTCTCTTCCTCCTCTCTCTTCCTCCTCTCTCTTCCTCCTCTCTACCCCTCCTCTCTCTTCCTCCTCTCTCTTCCTCCTAATCTTCCTCTTCTCTTTTCCTCTTCTCTCCTCTTCCTCTCTTTTCCTCCTCTCTCTTCCTCCTCACATTTCCTCCTCTCTCATTTTCCTCTCTTCCTCCTCTCTCTTCCTCCTCTCTCTTCCTCCTCTCTCTTCCTCCTCTCTCTTCTCCTCTCTCTTTTCCTCTCTCTTCCTCCACTCTCTTCCTCCTGTCTTCCTCCTCTCCTCTTCCTCTCTCTTCCTCCTTTCTCTTTCTCCTATCTCTTTCTCCTCTCTCTTCCTGCTCTCTCTTCTCCCTCTTCCTCCCTCTCTCTTCTGTTTTCTCTTTCTTCCTTCTTCCTCTCCTTCTCTCTTTTCGTTCCTCCTCACATTTCCTCCTCTCTCCTTTTCCTCTCTTCCTCCTCTCTGTTCCTCCTCTCTCTTCCTCCTCTCTCTTCCTCCTCTCTCTTCGTCTTCTCTTTTCCTCCTCTCTCCTCCTCCTCTCTCTTCCTCCTCTCTCTTCCTCCTCTCTGTTCCTCCTCTCTCTTCCTCCTCTCTTCTCTTGCATTCTCTTTCTCCTCTCTCTTCCTGCTCTCTCTTCCTGCTCTCTCTTCCTCCTCTCTCTTCCTCCTCACATTTCCTCCTCTCTCCTTTCCTCTCTTCCTCCTCTCTCTTCCTCCTATCTCTTCCTCCTCTCTACCCCTCCTCTCTCTTCCTCCTCTCTCTTCCTCCTCTCTCTTCCTCTTCTCTTTTCCTCCTCTCTCCTCTTCCTCTCTCTTCCTCCTCTCTCTTCCTCCTCTCTCTTCCTCCTCTCTCTTCCTCCTCTCTCTTCCTTCTCTCTCTTGCTCCTCTCTCTTTTTCCTCTCTCTTCCTCCACTCTCTACCTCCTCTCCCATTTCCACTCTCTTCCTTCTCTCTCTCTTCCTCTGTCTTCACCTCTCTCTTCCTCCTCTCTCTTCCTCCTCTCTCTTCTCCTCTCTCTTCCTCCTCTCTCTTCCTCCTCTCCCATTTTCCACTCTCTTCCTTCTCTCTCCTCTTCCTCTGTCTTCCACCTCTCTCTTCCGCCTCTCTCTTTCTCCTCTCTCTTCCTCCTCTCTTCTCTTCCTCTCTCTTTCTCCTCCCTCTTCCTCCTCTCTACCCCTCCTCTCACTTCCTCCTCTCTCTTCCTCCTCTCTCTTCCTCTTCTCTTTCCTCCTCTCTCCTCTTCCTCTCTCTTCCTCCTCTCTGGCTCCTCTCTCTTCCTCCTCTCTCTTTCTCCTCTCTCTTCCTCCTCTCTCTTCCTCCTCTGTTCTCTTCCATCTCTTCTCCTCCTCTTCCTCCTTTCTCTTCCACCTCTCTCTTCCTCCTCTCTCTTCCTCCTCTCTCTTCCTTCTCTCTACCCCTCCTCTCTCTTCCTCGTCTCTCTTCCTCCTCTCTCTTCCTCTTCTCTTTTCCTCCTCTCTCCTCTTCCTCTCTCTTCCTCCTCTCTCTTCCTCTCTCTCTTTCTCCTATCTACCCCTCCTCTCTCTTCCTCCTCTCTCTTCCTCCTATATACCCCTTCTCTCCCTTCCTCCTTTCTCTTCCACCTCTCTCTTCCTCCTCTCTCTTCCTCCACTCTCTTCCTCCTCTCTCTTCTCTTCTCTCTTCCTCCTCTCTCTTCCTCCTCTCTTCTCTTCCTCTCTCTTTCTCCTCCCTCTTCCTCCTTTCTCTTCCACTTCTCTCTTCTCCTCTCTCTTCTCCTTTCTCTTCCTCATCTATCTTCCTCCTATCTCTTCCTCATCTCTATCCCTCCTCTCTATTCTCCTTTCTCTTCCTCCTGTCTCTTCCTCTTTTCTTTCTCCTCTCTCCTCTTCCTCTCCCTTCCACCTCTCTCTTTCTACTATCTCTTCCTCCTCACTTTCCTCCTCTCTCCTTTTCCTCTTTTCCTCCTCTCTCCTCTTCCTCTCTCTTCCTCCTCTCTCTTCCCCACTCTCTTCTCATCTGTCTTCCTCCTCTCTCCTCTTTCTCTGTCTTCCACCTCTCTCTTCCTCCTTTGTCTTCCTCCTCTCTCCTCTTCCTCTCTCTTCCTCCTCTCTCTTCACCTCTCTATTCTCCTCTCTCTTCCTCCTCTCTCTTCCTCCTCTCTCTTCCTCATCTCTCTCCACCTCTCTCTTCCTCTTCTCTTTTCCTCCTCTCTCTTCCTCCTCTCTCTTCCTCCTCTCTCTTCGTCCTCTCTCTTTCTCCTCTCTCTTCCTGCTCTCCTCTTTTCCTCTCTCTTCCTCCACTCTCTTCCTCCTCTGTCTTCCACCTCTCTATTTCTCCGTCTCTCTTCCTCCTCTCTCTTCCTCCTCTCTCTTCCTCCTCTCTCTTCCTCCTATCTACCCCTCCTCTCTCTTCCTCCTCTCTCTTCCTCCTATCTACCCCTTCTCTCCTTCCTCCTCTCTCTTCCTCCTCTCTCTGTCCGTCCTCTCTCTTCCTCCACTCTCTTCCTCCTCTCTCTTTCTCCTCTCTCTTCCTCCTCTCTCTTCCTCCTCTCTTCTCTTCCTCTCTCTTTCTCCTCCCTCTTCCTCCTTTCTCTTCCACTTCTCTCTTCCTCCTCTCTCTTCCTCCTCTCTCTTCCTCCTCTATCTTCCTCCTATCTCTTCCTCCTCTCTATCCCTCCTCTCTCTTTCTCCTTTCTCTTCCTCCTCTCTCTTCCTCTTTCTTTTCCTCCTCTCTCCTCTTCCTCTCCCTTCCACCTCTCTCTTTCTACTATCTCTTCCTCCTCACTTTTCCTCCTCTCTCCTTTTCCTCTCTTCCTCCTCTCTCTTCCTCCTCTCTCTTCCTCTCTCTTACTCCTCTCTCTTCCTCCTTTTTTCTCTCTCTTCCTCCACTCTCTTCCTCCTCTCTCTTCCTCCTCTCTCTTCCTCTTCTCTTTCCTCCTCTCTCCTCTTCCTCTCTCTTCCTCCTCTCTCTTCTCCACTCTCTTCCTCATCTGTCTTCCTCCTCTCTCCTCTTCCTCTGTTTTCCACCTCTCTCTTTCTCCTCTCTCTTCATCCTCACATTTCCTCCTCTCTCCTTTCCTCTCTTCCTCCTCTCTCTTCCTCCTTTCTCTTCCTCATCTCTCTTCCTCCTCTCTCTTCTCCTCTCTTTCCTCCTCTCTCTTCCTCCTCTCCCCTTTTCCACTCTCTTCCTTCTCTCTCCTCTTCCTCTGTCTTCCACCTCTCTCTTCCTCCTTTGTCTTCCTCCTCTCTCCTCTTCCTCTCTCTCCTTCTCTCTCTTCCTCCTCTCCTCTTCTCCTCTCTCTTCCTCGTCGCTCTTTCTCCTCTCTCTTCCTCCTCTCTCTTCCTCCTTTCTCTTCCTCCTTTCTCTTCCTCCTTTCTCTCCTCATCTCTCTTCACCTCTCTCTTCCTCTTCTCTTTCCTCCTCTCTCTTCCTCCTCTCTCTTCCTCCTCTCTCTTCCTCCTCTCTCTTCCTCCTCTCTCTTCCTCCTCTCTCTTTTCCTCTCTCTTCCTCCACTCTCTTCCTCCTCTGTCTTCCACCTCTCTATTTCTCCTCTCTCTTCCTCTCTCTTCCTCCTCTCTCTTCCTCATCTCTCTTCCACCTCTCTCTTCCTCTTCTCTTTTCCTCCTCTCTCTTCCTCCTCTCTCTTCCTCCTCTCTCTTCCTCCTCTCTCTTCCTCCTCTCTCTTCCTGCTCTCTCTTTTTCCTCTCTCTTCCTCCACTCTCTTCCTCCTCTGTCTTCCACCTCTCTACTTCTCCTCTCTCTTCCTCCTCTCTCTTTCTCCTCTCTCTTCCTCCTCTCTCTTCCTCCTCTCTCTTCCTCCTCACATTTCCTCCTCTCTCCTTTTCCTCTCTTCCTCCTCTCTCTTCCTCCACTCTCTTCCTCCTCTCTCTTCCTCCTCTCTCTTCATCTTCTCTTTTCCTCCTCTCTCCCTTCTTCTCTCTTCCTCCTTTCTCTTCCTCCTCTCTCTTTCTCCTCTCTCTTCCAGCTCTCTCTTCCTCCTCTCTCTTCCTCCTCTCTCTTCCTCCTCACATTTCCTCCTCTCTACTTTTCCTCTCTTCCTCCTCTCTCTTCCTCCTCACTTTTCCTCCTCTCTCCTTTTCCTCTCTTCCTCCTCTCTCTTCCTCCTCTCTCTTCCTCCTCTCTCTTCCTCCTCTCTCTTCCTCCTCTCTCTTTCTCCTCTCTCTTCCTCCTCTCTCATCCTCCTCTCTTCTCTTCCATTCTCCTTCTCCTCCCTCTATCCCCTTTCTCTTCCACCTCTCTCTTCCTCCACTCTCTTCCACATCTCTCTTCCTCCTCTCTCTTCCTCCTCTCGATTCCTCCTCTTTACCCCTCCTCTCTCTTCCCATCTCTCTTCCTCCTCTCTCTTCCCTTTCTCTTTTCCTCCTCTCTCTTCCTCCCAACTTTTCCTCCTCTCTCCTTTTCCTCTCTTCCTCCTCTCTCTTCCTCCTCTCTCTTCCTCCTCTCTCTTCCTCCTCACTTTTCCTCCTCTCTCCTCTTCCTCTCTTCCTCCTCTCTCTTCCTCCTCTCTCTTCCTCCTCTCTCTTCCTCCTCTCTCTTCCTCCTCTCTCTTTTTCCTCTCTCTTCCTCCACTCTCTTCCTCCTCGGTCTTCCACCTCTCTCTTTCTCCTTTCTCTTCCTCATCTCTTTTCTCCTCTCTCTTCCTCCTCTCTTTTCCTCCTCTCTCTTCCTCCTCTCTCTTCCTCTTCTCTTTTCCTCCTCTCTCCTCTTCCTCTCTTTTCCTCCTCTCTCTTCCTCCTCTCGCTTCCTCCTCTCTTCTCTTCCTCTCTCTTTCTCCCCCCTCTTCCTCCTTTCTCTTCCACCTCTCTTCCTCCTCTCTCTTCCTCCTCTCTCTTCCTCCTCTCTCTTCCTCCTCTCTCTTCCTCATCTCTCTTCCTCCACTCTGTTCCTCCTCGGTCTTCCACCTCTCTCTTTCTCCTTTCTCTTCCTCATCTCTCTTCCTCCTCTCTCTTCCTCCTCTCTTTCCTCCTCTCTCTTCCTCCTCTCTCTTCCTCTTCTCTTTTCCTCCTCTCTCCTCTTCCTCTCTCTTCCTCCTCTCTCTTCCTCCTCTCGCTTCCTCCTCTCTCTTCCTTCTCTCTACCACTCCTCTCTCTTCCTCGTCTCTCTTCCTCCTCTCTCTTACTCTTCTCTTTTCCTCCTCTCTCCTCTTCCTCTCTCTTCTCCTCTCTCTTCCTCCTCTCTCTTCCTAAACTCGCTTCCTAAACTCGCTTCCTCCTGTCTACCCCTCCTCTCTCTTCCTCCTCTCTCTTCCTCCTCTCTCTTCCTCTTCTCTTTTCCTCCTCTAACTTCCTCCTCTCTCTTCCTCTTCTCTTTTCCTCCTCTCTCCTCTTCCTCTCTCTTCCTCCTCTCTCTTCTTCTCTCTCTTTCTCCTCTCTTTTCTTCCTCTCTCATCCTCCTCTCTTCTTTCCTCGCTCTTTCTCCTCGTCTTCCTCCTTTCTCCACCACCTCTCTCTTCCTCCTCTCTCTTCCTCCTCTCTCTTCCTCTTCTCTCTTCCTCCTCTCTCCTCTTCCTCTCTCTTCCTCCTCTCCTCCTCTCTCTTCCTCCTCTCGCTTCCTCCTCTCTCTTCCTCCTCTCTCTTCCTCCTCTCTCTTCCTCCTCTCTCTTCCTCCTCTCTCTTCCTCTTCTCTCTTCCTCCTCTCTCTTCCTCTCTCTTTTCCTATTTTCTCTTCTTCCTCTCTCATCCTCCTCACTCTTCCTTCTCTCTCTTCCTCCTCTCTTCTTCCTCCTCTCTCTTCCTCTTCTCTTTTCCTCCTCTCTCCTCTTCCTTCTCTTCCTCCTCTCCCTCCTTTCTCTTCCTCCTCTCTCTTCCTCCTCTCTCTTCCTTCACTCTCTTCCTCATCTGTCTTCCTCCTCTCTCCTCTTCCTCTGTTTTCCACCTCTCTCTTCCTCCTCTCTCTTCCTCCTCTCTCTTCCTCCTCTCTCTCCTCCTCTCTTTTCCTTCTCTCTCTTCCTCCTCTCCCCTTTTCCTCTCACGTCCTTCTCTCTCATTTTCCTTTCTCTTCCTCCTCTCTCTTCCTTCTCTATTATTCTCCTCTCTCCTCCTCCTTTCACTTCTTCCTTTCTCTTCCTCCTCCCTCTTCCTCCTCTCTTCTCTTCCTCTCTCTTTCTCTCTTCTCTCTTTCTCCTCTCTCTTCCTCCTCTCTCTTCCTCCACTGTCTTCCTTCTCTCTCTTCCTCCACTCTCTTTTTCCTCTCTCTTCCTCCTCTCTGTTCCTCCTCTGTCTTCCTCCTCTCTCCTCTTCCTCTGTTTTCCACTTCTCTCTTCCTCCTCTCTCTTCCTCCTCTCTCTTCCTCCTCTCTCTTCCTCCTCTCTTTCCTACTCTCTTTTCCTCCTATCTCATTTTCCTATCTCTTCCTCCTCTCTCTTCCTCCTCTCTCTTCCTCCTCTCTCGTTCTCCTCTCTAGTCCTACTCTCTCTTCCTCCTCTCTCCTTTTCCTCTCTCTTCCTCATCTCTCTTCCCCCACTCTCTTCCTCCTCTCTTTTCCTCCTCCTCTTCCTCCTCTCCCCTTTTCCTCTCTCTTCCTCCTCTCTCCTTTTCCTCTTTCTTCATCCTTTCTCTTCCTCATTTATCTTCCTCCACTCTCTTCCTCCTCTCTCTTCTCCTATCTTTTCCTCCTCCTCTTTCCCCCCATCTTATTTTCCACTCTCTTCCTCTTCTCTCATTTTCTTCTCACTTCCTCCTCTCTCTTCCTCCTCTCTCTTCCTCCTCTCTCTTCTTCCACTCTCTTCCTCCGCTCTCCCCTCCTCTCTCCCGCTCCTCTCTCTTCCTCCTCTCTCTTCCTCCTCTGTCTTCCTTCTCTCTCTTCCTCCTCTCTCATCCTCCTCTCTCCCCCTCATCTCTCCCCCTCCTCTCTCTTCTCTCTCTCTTCCACCTCTCGCTTCGTCCTCTCTACCCCTCCTCTCTCTTCCTCCTCTCTCTTCCTCCTCTCTCTTCTTCCACTCTCTTCCTCCGCTCTCCCCCTCCTCTCTCCCGCTCCTCTCTCTTCCTCCTCTCTCTTCCTCCTCTGTCTTCCTTCTCTCTCTTCCTCCTCTCTCATCCTCCTCTCTCCCCCTCATCTCTCCCCCTCCTCTCTCTTCCTCCTCTCTCTTCCACCTCTCGCTTCGTCCTCTCTACCCCTCCTCTCTCTTCCTCCTCTCTCTTCCTCCTCTCTCTTCCTCTTCTCTATTCCTCCTCTCTCCTCTTCCTCTCCTTCCACCTCTCTCTTCCTCCTCTCTCTTCCTCCTCACATTTCCTCCTCTCTCCTTTTCCTCTCTTCGTCCCTCTCTCTTCCTGCTCTCTCTTCCTCCACTCTCTTCTCCTTTGTCTTCCTTCTCTCTCCTCTTCATCTCTCTTCCTGCTCCCTCTTCCTCTTCTCTCTTCCTCCTCTCTCTTCCTCCTCTCTCTTCCTCCTCTCTCTTCCTCTTCTCTTTCCTCCTCTCTACACTTCCTTTCTCTACCTTCTCTCTCTTTCTCCTCTCTCTTTCTCCTCTCTCTTCCTCTTCTCTTTTCCTCCTCTCTACACTTCCTCTCTCTACCTTCTCTCTCTTCCTCCTCTCTCTTTCTCCTCTCTCTTCCTCCTCTCTCTTTCTCCTCTCTCTTCCTCCTCTCTCTACCTCCTCTCTTCTCTTCCTCTCTCTTTCTCCTCCCTCTTCCTCCTTTCTCTTCCAACTCTCTCTTCCTCCTCTCTCTTCCTCCTCTCTCTTCCTCCTCTGTACCCCTCCTCACTCTTCCTCCTCTCTCTTCCACCTCTCTCTTCCTCTTCTCTTTTCCTCCTCTCTCCTCTTCCTCTCTTTTCCTCCATTCTCTTCCTCCTCACTTTTCCTCCTCTCTCCTTTTCCTCTCTTCCTCCTCTCTCTTCTTCCTCTCTCTTCCTACTCTCTCTTCCTCCTCTCTCTTCCTACTCTCTCTTCCTCCTCTCTCTTTTTCCTCTCTCTTCTCCACTCTCTTTCTCCTCTGTCTTCCACCTCTCTTTCTCCTCTCTCTTCCTCCTCTCTCTTCATCCTCTCTCTTCCTCCTCTCTCTTCATCCTCACATTTCTTCCTCTCTCCTTTTCCTCTCTTCCTCCTCTCTCTTCCTCCTCTCTCTTCCTCCTCTCTCTTCCTCCTCTCTCTTCCTCCTCTCTCTTCCTCCTCTCACTTCATCTTCTCTTTTCCTCCTCTCTCCTCTTCCTCTCTCTTCCTCCTTTCTCTAACTCCTCTCTCTTTCTCCTCTCTCTTGCTGCTCTCTCTTCCTCCTCTCCCTTCCTCCTCTCTCTTCCTCCTCACATTTCCTCCTCTCTCCTTTTCCTCTCTTCCTCCTCTCTCTTCCTCCTCTCTCTTCGTCTTCTCTTTTCCTCCTCTCTCCTCTTCCTCTCTCTTCCTCCTTTCTCTTCCTCCTCTCTCTTTCCCCTCTCTCTTCCTCCTCTTTCTTCCTCCTTTCTTCCTCCTCTCTCTTCCTCCTCTCGCTTCCTCCTCTCAACCCCTCCTCTCTCTTCCCCCTCTCTCTTCCTCTTCCTCTTCCCCTTCTCTTTTCCTCCTCTCTCTTCCTCCTCACTTTTCCTCGTCTCTCCTTTTCCTCTCTTCCTCCTCTCTCTTCCTCCTCTCTCTTCCTCCTCTCTCTTCCTCCTCTCTCTTCCTCCTCTCCATTTTTCCTCTCTCTTCCTCCACTCTCTTCCTCCTCTCTCTTTTTCTCTCTCCTCTTCCTCTTTCTTCCAGCACTCTCTTCCTCCTCTCTCTTCCTTCTCTCTCTTCCTCATCTCTCTTCCTCCTCTCTTTTCCTCCTCTCTTTTCCTCCTCTCTCTTCCTCCTTTCCCCTTTTCCACTCTCTTCCTTCTCTCTCCTCTTCCTCTGTCTTCCACCTCTCTCTTCCTCCTCTCTCTTCCTCCTCTCTCTTCCCCTTCTCTTTTCCTCCTCTCTCCACTTCCTCTGTCTTCATCCTCTCTCTTTCTCCTCTCTCTTCCTCCTCTCTCTTTCTCCTCTCTTCTCTTCCTCTCTCTTTCTCTTCTCTCTTCCTACTCTCTACCCCTCCTCTCTTCCTCCACTCTCTTCCTCCTCTCTCTTCCTCTTCTTTTTTCCTCCTCTCTCCTCTTCCTCTCTCTTCCTCCTCTCTCTTCCTCCTCTCTCTTCCTCCTCTCTCTTTCTCCTCTCTCTTCCTCCTCTCTCTTCCTCCTCTCTTCTCTTCCTCTCTCTTTCTCTTCTCTCTTCCTACTCTCTACCCCTCCTCTCTTCCTCCACTCTCTTCCTCCTCTCTCTTCCTCTTCTTTTTTCCTCCTCTCTCCTCTTCCTCTCTCTTCCTCCTCTCTCTTCCTCCTCTCTCTTCCACCTCTCTCTTACTCCTCTCTCTTCCTCCTCTCTACCCCTCCTCTCTCTTCCTCGTCTCTCTTCCTCCTCTCTCTTCCTCTTCTGTTTTCCTCCTCTCTCTTCTTCCTCTCTCTTCCTCCTCTCTCTTCCTCCTCTCTCTTCCTCCTCTCTCTTCCTCCTATCTACCCCTCCTCTCTCTTCCTCCTCTCTTTCTTCCTCTCTCTTCCTCCTATCTACCCCTCCTCTCTCTTCCTCCTCTCTCTTCCTCCTCTCTCTTCCTCCTCTCTTCTCTTCCTCTCTCTTTCTCCTCCCTCTTCCTCCTTTCTCTTCCACCTCTCTCTTCCTCCTCTCTCTTCCTCCTCTCTCTTCCTCCTCTCTCTTCCTCCTATCTCTTCCTCCTCTCTATCCCTCCTCTCTCTTCCTCCTTTCTCTTCCTCCTCTCTCTTCCTCTTCTCTTTTCCTCCTCTGTCCTCTTCCTCTCCCTTCCACCTCTCTCTTCCTACTATCTATTCCTCCTCACTTTTCTTCCTCTCTCCTTTTCCTGTCTTCCTCCTCTCTCTTCCTCCTCTCTTCATCCTCTCTCTTCCTCCTCTCTCTTCCTCCTCTCTCTTCCTCCTCTCTCTTCCTCCTCTTTTTCTTCTCTCTTCCTCCACTCTCTTCCTTCGCAGTCTTCCTCCTCTCTCCTCTTCCTCTGTTTTCCAAGTCTCTTCCTCCTCTCTCTTCCTCCACTCTCTTTCTCCTCTCTCTACCTCCTCTCTCTTCCGCCTCTCTTTTCCTCCTCTCTCTTCCTCCTCTCTCCTTTTCCTCTCTCTTCCTTCTCTCTCATTTTCCTTTCTCTTTCTCCTCTCTCTTCCTCCTCTGTCTTCCTCCTCTCTCTTCCTCTTCTCTTTTCCTCCTCTCTCTTCCTCCTCTCTCTTTCTCCTCCCTCTTCCTCCTCTCTCTTCCTCCTCTCTCTTCCTCCTCTGTCTTCCTCCTCTCTCCTCTTCCTCTCTCTTCCTCCTCTCTCTTCCTCCTCTCTCTTTCTCCTTTCTCTTCATTCTCTCTCTTTCTCCTCTCTCTTCCTCCTCTCTCTTCCTCCTCTCTTCTCTTTCTCTCTCTTTCTCATCCCTCTTCCTCCTTTCTCTTCCACCTCCTCTTCCTCCTCTCTCTTCCTCCTCTCTCTTCCTCCTCCATCTTCCTCCTCTCTACCCCTCCTCTCTCTTCCCCCTCGGTCTTCCTCCTCTCTCTTCCTTTTCTCTTTTCCTCCTCTCTCCTCTTCCTCTCCCTTCCACATCTCTCTTCCTCCTCTCTCTTCCTCCTCACTTTTCCTCCTCTCTCCTTTTCCTCTCTTCCTCCTTTCTCTTCGTCCTCTCTCTTCCTCCTCTCTCTTCCTCCTCTCTCTTCCTCCTCTCTCTTTTTCCTCTCTTCCTCCTCTCTCTTCCTCCTCTCTCTTCCTCCTCTCTCTTTTTCCTCTCTGTTCCTCCACTCTCTTCCTCCTCTATCTTCCTTCTCTCTCCTCTTCCTCTGTCTTCCTCCTCTCTTTTCGTCCTCTCTCTTCCTCCTCACTTTCCTCCTCTCTCCTTTTCCTCTCTTCCTCCTCTCCCTTCCTCCTCTCTCTTCCTCCTCTCTCTTCCTCCTCTCTCTTCCTCCTCTCTCTTCCTCCTGTCTCTTTTTTCTCTCTCTTCCTCCACAATCTACCTCCTCTGTCTTCCTTCTCTCTCCTCTTCCTCTGTCTTCCACCTCTCTCTTCCACCTTTCTCTTCCTCCTCTCTCTTCCTCATCTCTCTTCCTCCTCTCTCTTCCTCCTCTCCTTTCCTCCTCTCTCTTCCTCCTCTTCCCTTTTCCTCTCTCTTCCTTCTCTCTCCTCTTCTCTGTCTTCCACCTCTCTCTCCTCCTCTCTCTTCCTCTTCTCTTTTCCTCCTCGCTCCTCTTCCTCTCTCTTCCTCCTCTCTCTTTCTCCTCTCTTTCTCCTCTCTCTCTTCCTCCTCTCTCTTTCTCCTCTCTCTTCCTCCTCTCTCTTTCTCCTCTCTCTTCCTCCTCTCTCTACCTCCTCTCTTCTCTTCCTCTCTCTTTCTCCTCCCTCTTCCTCCTTTCTCTTCCAACTCTCTCTTCCTCCTCTCTCTTCCTCCTCTCTCTTCCTCCTCTGTACCCCTCCTCACTCTTCCTCCTCTCTCTTCCACCTCTCTCTTCCTCTTCTCTTTTCCTCCTCTCTCCTCTTCCTCTCTTTTCCTCCATTCTCTTCCTCCTCACTTTTCCTCTTCTCTCCTTTTCCTCTCTTCCTCCTCTCTCTTCTTCCTCTCTCTTCCTACTCTCTCTTCCTCCTCTCTCTTCCTACTCTCTCTTCCTCCTCTCTCTTTTTCCTCTCTCTTCCTCCACTCTCTTTCTCCTCTGTCTTCCACCTCTCTTTCTCCTCTCTCTTCCTCCTCTCTCTTCATCCTCTCTCTTCCTCCTCTCTCTTCATCCTCACATTTCTTCCTCTCTCTCTCTTTCCTCTCTTCCTCCTCTCTCTTCCTCCTCTCTCTTCCTCCTCTCTCTTCCTCCTCTCTCTTCCTCCTCTCTCTCTTCCTCCTCTCTCTTCCTCCTCTCACTTCATCTTCTCTTTTCCTCCTCTCTCCTCTTCCTCTCTCTTCCTCCTTTCTCTA